>NW_028186279.1:1303552-1388230 GCF_003343005.1 Rhea americana
TTTTTTTTTTTCTAAAAGGTTTTTATCCCGTCAAGGAAAAACTGGCTCTTGGAAAACAACCAACTCAGTTGGAACTCGGAGATAATAATCAGTTTCTCTGGGCTTGTGAAATTGGCTCATTAAGCGTGCTTTTTAACAGAAAATATTGGAAGCGATTAAGTCTGCTTTACTGAGTGGGCATGAAATGGCTAACCTTCGGCCACCCACAGCTCCTAGGTGCCTGGCGTCGTTTTATGCATGCAGCGTAATGTCTTTACTTGAAGTGCTGTTTATTCATCACCTGCTTATTTATCTCTTTGCATTTGGCAGGCACATCGATCAATGTTAAACTGTCACACAAGGTTATTTTTCTTTTACATAACAGTAGAGGCCTAAGGTAGTGGCATATTAAAAGTAATAACTTTCTAACTTGTAGCTCAAGATGACAGCACCATTTGTACCTGAATATATTACAGCCAGAAATTCCYTAATTCTTTTTTAAAGAGGTTTTTTTTAAAAAAAGRAAAAAAAAAGGGTGATATCTGCTAAGAATGAATGCTTTTCCAAGGTCAAAGGCTGGAAGACAACATTTGCGTTGCTTTAATTGTGTGTCTGTGTTGTGAGTGGATCTAGCGACTGGCTCTTCACCACGAAACAAATCCTCCCTTGRCCTATTTGAGTTATCTTTAGGCCTTATGATTCTGATAAATCTATGCAGAGGCTATTTTACATATGCTGGTGAACGCCTAACATGATCTATCTCRTGACTATCAGGTAGTTTTGCTTGGAACTGACCTGATTCATCCCAGTGCTTGGGTATAGTCGTAGGAGCCTGCACCCACATCCTCTCTGCAAACAGCGCTGCTGTGGCGGTGGTGGGGGTTGTGCAGTAGCCACCCTCTGCTGCGGTAACCTCCGATAGACCGTGCACGTGGAGAACTGTAGCTCAGGCTGAAAAAAACAGGGAGTGGTGTAGCTGTCAACAGCTGTATGTATGTATGAGACATGCCGCAGTCTGAAAAACAGCGGAAAAGTCAATGCTGAAGTAACTCTTTTCATTCTAGTTTCCCTCACCCCCACACGCCCCTTTCCTTTTTTTGGTTCTAGTATTCGGTTGCTTTCAAACACTGCCCAGCTTTGATAGACTTCTTGTCTTGGCATAGGGCCAGGCAAGCTTTCTCTGTACAAACAGGTTTTCTTTTTATTTTCAGTCCAGCCTAAAAATGCCTACAGATAGAAGAATGTCAGATCTTTTTAGTGTTGAATTTCAAAGCGGTCCTTAGAATTCTTTCCTTCCCTTGATCTTGTCTTTGGATTGCAACTTGGACGCGCTCGCTGTTTCTAAATATAAGCTGTGGACAGTGGCTTTCTAATAAAATGCCTTGATAGTCTTGTGTACATGAGAATTAAGCATACAGGCCTGGTGGACGTGGTGTCAGCAGCACTGTTCATGCTAACGCGAAGCACTACTTCTCTCCTGCCACTGTATATGTAGTCTGCCATGGTACCCTTACTAGCAAGTGTGAATGAAAATGTGGAAATGCTTAGGAAAGCAGGGCCATGAAATGCACTTGCATTTCATGCAGGCGGCATGTTGCATTCTGGAATTAAGAGAATTTAACGTTCAGGCTGGTCTTTCTTTGGAGCTGTTAAATCATATGTTCGTTGCTGTTCTTGGGCAGCCAGTTCTGCTTTATCTCATGAAGTGAAAACCTGGAAGGGGGGTGGGGGGAAGCTTGTCCATTAAAAACAGCAGCACCTCCACATGTCTATGCTCTTTGGATCGATATTTGCATCAAAGTGGTTTAAGTGTATGTGGCTCTAGGTCTGTCCATTCTTTCAACCTGACCTGCAGCATTGATTAGGGCTAGTGTAAGGAAGGGAAAATAGCAAATCCGGTAAGATAAAATTAAAAAAGCGAGGAATGTCACTGGCTCCGAGAAAGAAGCACTTAAAGTGCTCACATCATTTCAATGAACTCAGCAGTCCCCTTAGAGATCGCCCCTCTCCACCACCAACGAATGCATGGCAGCTGTGGTTCATTTGATCCGATTTCTGAGCATAAAAAAGAATATTTCGAATTTTATCTGAACAAAGATGAAAYCTCTCCCAAGTTTGTGAAGTATGAGTACTCAGTTTTGATTAAAATATTCACTCTAGCCTTTAATTACTACTTCCCCTTCTGCTTGTATATCATAATTCAAGGAAAACAGAGGAAGTATATTATGTGGATAAAAATTAGCTTTAGTTTTGCACGTTTTCTTGTAGTAACATTGCAAGCCCTTCCTTCAATTCCACTGGACGCTGTTCATGTGGAGAGTGCAAGGCAATTCACACTCTTAACAGATTCCTGTCTAAAGAGCAGCACAACTAGAGCAAAATCTGCAGGACTGACTCTACAATTTTCCTGATTAGCAAGTTTTTGCTAGTATTCTGACAAAAAAAGATATGTTTGATTTCCTTCCTTGTTTTGCGCATTTTCTATTTTTTTTCTCCCCCCCCCCAACAGTGTCTTTCCGATTAATTTTGAAGCTATAGAGATTGCAAGCAATAAGAGTAAGAATTTCACTTGGTGAAATTCTGGCTTTGCTTAAATCAGTAGGTCATTGGGCTTCACTGGGTCCGGGATTTCACCTGAAGACTTTGGCTGCCTTTCTGTAGCTGCTGGGATTGGATGGTGTCTTGTAGCGAGACTGAGGCTCACGTTATGTACAGACTAGTTCGTTTACAAGTTTTGTTGCACTAGAAAATCTGCCAGTTTTAAAAGGGAAGTTGCAGTTTTGGATCTGCATTTCTTTCTCTTTGGTTTTAAATAGAATTTGGTATTGAATTCTCTGGCTGCAGAATCAGCCCTTAAACTTTGACCTGCATGTGTGATTGCTTAGGCAGCAGCTAATTTTGAGGCAGAAAAAGACTTAAGATCAGCTTTTTTGAAACRACTTCAATTTTTGATAAACAGAAAAGCAAAACAACAGAACATGGTATAATGTATTAAACTGTGGGAGAAAAAATGACAGCGAGGAAATTTCTCCTGTAAACAAAGAAGTCCACCCTACTGAATGGAAAAAAAATTGAATGAATAGAAGGATCTCTGCTCCGCACCCTGCAGCAGCTCTGCTGGCAAAGCATTTAGCACCTACTCAGATTAGGCTGCATGAATACAGCAGTATTAAGTTAGCCTCACAAAAGAGGACTTCCAGTATTAAGACTGATCAAAGGATTTCAGCAAGGCAAGCTTACCCACAACCATAAAGGTCTCCTAATAAAGCAGAACCGAGCAATTAATTTACTCGACAGAATTTCTGTGAGCAGATTGCGGTTTCCTTGTGTTTACTTGTTATTCAGTGTTACTTAGCGTTTCTGTGAATGTTTTACCTGCAGAATTGATTATGAGCGGGGCTCTGTAAGGATTCAATACCTGATAGTTTAAAATTGAGCTGCGTTGGTTCTGCTGATTGGTCATTTCACTCAGAGGAAGAAATAGAAAATCAGCATGTTGAAGACATTTGCCCAAATGTTAAACTGTTGTTGGCCCCATAAACCTTGTCTGCGGCATTTATTGCCCGTCCCACTTGTCCATCTTCACGTGCCTCACGGAYGTAATTTGGGGCACTACCTGCTGGTATCCATGTCCTAAAACTAATGTACAGCCACCCACAAAACAGTTACTTTCTGACCTGGCATTGGTAACTCTTATGCTTGTTGTCTTACAGAATTTTATTATCCCCAAGGATAACGGCTCATGCAAAATGTCTTTCATGGCTATTGTGACAAACATGGGCTTGTAGCATATGCTTTATATATAGGTAGATRGGCCATTTATTTCCCAAACTGGGCCTGAACTGTTTCGTTCCTAGCCTATGTTTCAGTTTAATATATAAAAATATTTTTTTTCTGGTTACAGTATGTTAGCAGCAGCCTGGAGAGATGCTGCAGTTCTAACCAGTGGAGATACTGAGGCGTTAATAGACAGCCAATTCGGAGACGTTTTCATAAGATACCAAACTTCATTGCTATGCAACATTTTTAATTCATGTTATTTGGCCAAGCACAGTGGGTGCAAGTAGTTCTGTGGAGGAATGCACAGCAAGGAGGCTGCTAACATAATAACCTCTGTAATTTTATACAGCTCAGTTCACCAAAGCTCTCTTATGTGAGGCAGAATACCAGCCTTCCTTAAAGCAATGGTCAGCTCCTACTCATGACCTTACCTTTTAAAGGAAGTCATGCTGGTATTCACCCGTGTCCCTCCTATCTTCTCTCCCTTTCTCTACCTTCTCCTCCCCAAGTTCTTCCCTCTCTGGTAGCCACGTGGAAAGGGTGATGTTTACTTTTGCTCAGCAGGGACGGAGGAGAAGCAAGCAGGTGCAGGCCCATGAGCGAAGCCTGTGGCCCTGGTAGGGCAAGCCTCCCTTTCCCTCCTTCTGCCTCCTCTCCTTATGGGGTGGGCGGTGAAGCTATCTTGGGGCAGCTGCTTAAGAGGAGAGAMGCTGTGGGGCTGAGCAAAAGGGGAGGGCATAAGTCATTTCCTGAAGGAAAATGCCTCTGTATAGGTGRAGGGAGACACTGGGGAGATTTAGGAGTAGCTAGGACTGAAGAACTCTGCAGGGTGGTGGTGGTGGTGGGAGGTAGCTCAAAGGTGGGAGCTCTGAGCATGGAGTTGGCCAGTGAGCAGAGAACAGGGGCTGCTTTTTAATAGAACAGAAGAAATGTTTCCAACGCAGAATGTTTGAGACTTGCTGCCTTAGCTTGTCCTGTGGAATCCCTTTGTGGGTAAATGTTTCTGTCTTTGAATGGTGATACCCAGAATAAAAAGAACATAGAGTAGGAATATTGCAATAGATTGATATTTGATAGTGCAGGAGGCTTTATTTTCAGTCATCTTCCTTATAATGCCTCTTACAATTAGGTCACTTATGTAAATGTGGATATAGATTTCTAACATTAGACAGGCAAGTTCTGTAATTATGGCTCTGGTCCGTTGCTGTGTAAACGTGAGATTGCTCCCAGGAATACAGTGCTATGTTCTTCAGTGCTATGTTCTAGTGAGTTTGTGTCTAAAGCAATGGGTCTGTTGCACGTACAGTGCTAATTCAGTTCACTGCACATCGTATGCGGAAGGATCCCAAGGCTCTCATTTACATTTCCTTGGCTTCCTAAGAAATCTTGCTCCTACTTTTGGTGCAAGTGTGTAACAAACACAATGATCAACAATAATTAGGTTTAATGAGTGCAAGAAGAGAAAAGAGATTGCATTATATAGTTTCAGTACAAATAATATGCAATAGAAGTATCAGCTTAGTGAGTCTTTGTTTCTGAATGGACATGATATCGAGGCTTGTGAACTTCCAAACATCAGATTAATGTGCAGAAGTCTTATCTTGTGAAGTCCTATGAGATTCCACTGGGCAAACATGGCAAGATACATCAGTGCAGGTTAAAATTGGCTAAAGCTTACTCTGTTCAAATCAGTAGTGTTATGTGTGAGTCAGACTGATCTTTATTTTAATACTGAGGATGAATAATACTGGAATACATAACCTAAGAGACATGAAGCATTCTCCACCCCTTAAGTCCTAAAWCAGTGTTGATTGCCTTTCTGAAAGCTGTGCTCTAGTTAAGCAGCAAACTACATAGGCTGATACAGGAGTTTTTGTGCAAAATTCACTGGCTTAGATTATAGAAGAGGTTATACTGGTAAGTCCAAGAACATGCGTGGGAGAAGATGCTAGGAGTTAGCTCCCTGGTCTGCATGCATGACAGTGACGAGTGAAGGCTTGCACTTACAGGGATGTATGGATTTGCCAAATGTTTGCATCTCATGGGGCACAAAACTACCTGAAGGGGCCTTTTTTTGCTTTTCTTTTCTTTTTTTCTAATACTGTGTATGTTTCCAACTGCATGCTACAGGTTTTCTATGCTGCCCCTGCACCTACAAAGGCCTCCCAATTTAACCCTTGATCAACAAGTTGTCCATTATCCAACGAAGGTGTTGGCAAGCTAGCTAGCATCCATCTCRTCCTGGCAGCAATGTCCTGCAGCTGTGTAGGGAACCATTACCCCTTGGGAAAACAGCTTTTTTCAAAGTTTTTTTCTTTGTAGACAATTTGTCTCTCTCTATAAGCAGTAAAGACTAAATACGAGTTTTAGTTTTTGCTGAATGAGTGAGCRTATGAACAAATTATAATGATCTAACTTAATCTTGTGACATAAGCAAGAAAGGAATAACCATAACCCATTGGGACAGAACTATCTTCAGACATGTATGCCTGGCATCTTCACAATGCAAAAAGTACTAGTCTCTTTCTTCATTACACAGTTTGCCTTTTATGCACTTTAAGTGCCTCTTAATAACTAAAAGAGATTAGAATGTATTCTTGAGGTTGATTAAAAAAAAAAATCAGTTCTSCAGGCAGTTTTTCAGCACCCCCAAATGCCAAGGCACCCTGAAGGTTTTACCAAGCAGACTTGAGGCCTGCAGACAGCTGCTGCCTCTGCCTGGCTCTGCGGGTAAGGAGAGCTTGTGCTGCACAGAGCATCCGGCTTGTTCTGCGCTCCCTTCGGAGGAGCACTGGGCTTGCCGAGCTTGTCGTCGCACTCCTCTATCAGCGCTGGAGATGTGCTTGAGGCTCGTCTGCGTGACTAATGCCCTTCATGCACTCCAAGTATTTGAAAAGGTGAAGACTGGCCATGGAATTTGGCTCTACGCTTTCCAACCGGGAGTTTTTACTGCAAAAATATAAAATTTGGCAGCAGAATGAGAAACTCAATGMGCTACTTTGTTCATGGGAAAACTTGTTAGGAAGTGAGCACTTCTGTCCTGGCATAGTTGCTAACTGTGTAACTAAAGGGTTAACTTTTTAATTTTAGTGGAGACTGGCTAGTGCAGAGCAAACTTGTTAGACAAAAGCGGTGCAGCCCATAAGTAACTCAGTTTGCTTTGCTCCTGTTTAAACAATTCTTGACTGAAGCTGACAATAGACATCTCACAACAGCTGAAAAGATATGTCAGCTTCTGAACTGGTTAAAGTGCTCTTTAAACCTCTACTTCCACTAAAATGATACCTGTATTGGATACTCTTTATAATGAAAYGATATGACGCAATTTCCTTTCTGTTCTTGTATTTGTTAAACATAATTATTGATGATCATTGTGTTTCAGTTACATACTTGCACCAAAAGCAGAGACAAAATTACTTAGCAAGCTAAAAATAGTCCATATAATGATTTCAACAGGAGGGAGATTATCCAATTGAGGAAGAAAAAGTATAGGGAATTAAGATGTCAAATACTACAGTATTTGTGACCATGTCACTCCTTGTACTCTAGGAAACCAAGTATCCTAAATTCTCTGAAAAGGCAAAGTGCACCTCCGCAGTTAGCAAAAACACCTCATACGGGTGTTCTCTTCTAAAATTCTTACAGTTGAATTCAACCTTTTAATGACATAGTAAATATCACTGTAAATCAATTTAGGGAGGAGCACAGAGAAATAAGATTTAGAACTGTGATTAAAAAAAAAAAAAAAAAAAGTAAGAATTTAGGAACCCTAATTCCACAGGGGATAGATGCCTCTCCTTATCTTTATATGCCTAAATTATGTGCCTAAACATAGCCCTTAGGCTATGAATTTCAAAGACACCTTAATCTTCCAGCAGTCTGGTAGCCTAATAAGGATGTTTCTGTAACAATTTGAATTTCAGGGACAGGATAAAATTCTGACTGACTAGGATCAAAGTGCTACAGATATTAAGGTGATGCATGCTMTCTAACTGAATGCTAGGATGTAATATTAGCTGTTTTTTCCTCAGCTTTTCAGTAAAAAAATGTAAGGAAGAAAGAGCCACCCATGTAACAAGTCTTCATTGACCTTACCAATGCTTTTGATGCTATTAGACTTCTAGGTCTGTGAAAACTGTTGGCAGTATATCCAAACTCCTGGATGTCGAGAAAAGTTTGTGAAATTATCCGTCATCTGCACAATAGTGTGCTGGATAGAGGCTGTGGCTGGCACTCTGTTGGATCCATTTGTAACAGCAAAAGGAGTCAAGCAAAGGTATATTTTGGCACAGATTGTTCTTTGGACTGTTGTTTGTAGTAATGATTGATGATGCCACTAGAGACATGATGCCAGGAATATTTATTAAATTTTGAACATCTGGCAAGCTCTTTAACCTGAGCAGATTGAAGGCCTCCACAACATTGAAGGAGAAGGTTATATGTGAACTTCTTTGCGCAGGTGGTTGTGCTTTCGTTGCACACACTATAGAAGACCTCTAGTTCACGACCAACAAATTTGCTGTGGCAGCTAAAGTCTACAGATTTATCGTCAGTCGGAAGAAAAGCAAGGTTATGCACTAGTCCATAACTGGAAAAGCATATGTAAGATGCAGCATGAAATCTATTACCCACACCACTACATTATTCTCATTTACTTTTCAAGAGTTTATCAGATGTCTAAGAAATCATATGCTGCATTACAAACCTATGTTTTGCATGTGAGATTACACCATAAATTGACACCTGTGTGGTATCCCGCAGAATACCAAAGTTAGTGTTTATTTTGCTGTACTAATTTCCACATTAGTCCATGGCTGTGAAACACGGACAAGTCATTGCTGGCACATCAAAGAGCTGGAAAAATTCCATCAACAGCACCTTCAAGCTATTATGCATATCAGGTTGTAGGATAAGAATCACAAATAACAAGATTTTGCAAAGAGATTGCACAAGCAGTATTGAAGCAATCATTATAAAAGCATTATACTGGACTGGACATGTCCTCTGTATTTAGGACATAAAGCTCCCACAGAATATGTAAGCAAACTTACAATAGGCAGCAGACCAAAAGTCAGAGAAGAGGAGAGGCATTTGTCCGGAAAAATCTCTCCCCAGTTCCTACAAAGATGTCATCATTTGGGAAACTCAGCATCAGTTATTAATGTAGGGTACTACAGTGTAAAGTGAGGCATGTTGGTCAGTGGAGCCAAAAAATAATTTGCAACTGCAAACTTGTTGAAAAAAAAAATAATTCTGCCCTCAYTGAACATCTGTGAGCCAATCACAACCTCTTTAAATGTTGTTGTARTAATTTGATTTTAAAAGAAACCAAATTGTAGTTGAGGACCAATTTAGGCATCATTCTCTCAGTGACCAAAAGAAAATGAAATTCTGCTGTAGGAAACGGTCACGAGGGTAGTGTTAGAGACAGCACTAGTTTGTGGTGCTGCTGCTCTTGCCCAGCCCTTGCRATTACGTACAGTCTAGGTTCTGGGCAGACGTAACAGAGTAGAAATAGGTTGAGGATGAATTGGGTTGAAAGAGAAGAAACCTTCGTGCCCTACTGAACGAGCTCCACAGCAGCTTGAAAGAGAAGGCACAAACTGTGCTTCCTATCTGGAAACCCTGCAACTGGTGGAGTCTGGCTCCAGTAAAAAGCACATTTCCTTGCACACCTCTCTGCGAAGGTGTCAGTGTCAAGGGAAYGGGTAGCCACGGGTAGTGCGTGGGATCCCAGGTGAAGCTCGTTTGGGAGCAGAGGGAGGCCTGCTGTCACCGAGGTTTTCTGGCGATCAGGATACCTTCTTTCCTCTGTTTTAAGGACTGCTRCAACACAAGATGCACCCAGGCCTCCTTCCCAGTTAGGTTAGCAAAGGGACAAATACTCAGGGATGTTGTTCCCTCCTGCTTGCTTAATATGCAAGCTTATAATAAAAAGGAGATTGAAGGGAAGGAAATAATCAGATCAACTGCTGCCATTTACATTTAATTGCTGCATTTGCCATTTGAGTGCTACAAATTGAAATGTTCCCACAAAAATCTGAGAAATGTAGCATTTGGTTCTGTAGTTGTTCTTTATATGGGCGTTGTTCAAATAACAGTCTAAGATGGCAAGTGCTCCAGAACAGTTGCTGTGCTAAGCAGGTCAAGGGAAGAGCACGAAGCACATCTCCAATTTTAGGACATGTCTGTAATAAATGTAAACAAGCCAATTAGAATATATTGTTATCTGAAAGAAAACTTCAAAACATGGAGATTGTTGTGCACAGCCTATAGGAAATGAAATGAAAGCAGTACAGTATGTGTAAAATTGATAGACAGTTTTTATCTTGCTATCCTCTTTTATCTAACGCATCTCAAATTCTGAAAATATATTCACTTGCCCTACTTTTGAGAGTAATTTTTCATCAGATTTTCAGTAATTGAATATCATACGTTTTATGGCCTTCCTCTGCATTGTCGTTATAACCAAAGATGTATAAAATAATAAACTGAATACCTTTAGGTTGGGCACTTTTTATGGGAAAGTGAGATTGACTGGATATCTTTGGAGCGATCCATGTTTGAAAACTTTTAGGCTGGTAAAAAGCCCAATCACTGACATGCAATATTTCATCTGCACAACAAGATATTATTTATCGAGAGAAAACAATGCCACTGCCTCGTTGTAAAGCCTGCCTAGATTTTTAATGCAATGTTGCAAGAAGGAAATACTCTTGTCCTGGCAAGACCTCAAGGGTGCTTTTCTTAATTTCTCTGTTCATGTTATACTCTTATCTAAAGTATGTAAAGGGGATTCTGTATTTCATTTATGAAAATGTGCATCTTTTACGCCATGAAAGAGAGAACACTCTTTCCCCCCCCCCCCCTTTTTTGGTAAATATTCTTTCAGAAGAAACACAATCGATGTAGTCGGAGCTAACAAGCAGATGGATGTATTCGAATGCCATTATCTTATGTACAATGATATTATCTCTTTCATGAAAAATTCAGCAGTTTGGGCTGCTTTAGTCAAGGATGAGGAGGAAGTGGGAAAGAAAAAATAGTGAGAAAAACATGATCAGACTTGGAATCCCTGAGGGGGTCACATTGCATCATTTAACAGGAGAATAAGCAATGCAGAAGGAGCAAAGTTGGTGGAGTTACTGTCTGCTCTCCTTATGGCGTTCTTGGCTCCGAGTTCCCTCCAAGCCCTGCAGCTGTAGGTGGGCAGCTCTTGGGCCTGCTAAAGCATCACACCATGACATTTTTATCATCAGTCTAGGAGAAGAAAATAAATTTGCTAACAGACTATAGTTGGCAGGCTTGTGCTGCCTTGTCACATTCCAGACATCTCCAGGTCTGGCCTAAGCCAGAGGAAACAAGATCGAGGGCCAAGAAGTTCATGATGGACACATCATATAAAAAAATAGAAATGCATAAAGAGACGGGGAGGCTTCTCTGCAGTAGAAATCAGGTATTCCTCATGATTTCAGAAATGGAAGTACTTGAGCACATGAAATATTTAGCAGTTGGAGGCAGAAGGCTCTGTTTCTGCAAAAGCTATCCTAAATCCTGTCTTGACATTTGTTTTTCTTTTTTCTTCTTTCTGATAAATGGAAACATAGTTAAGCATACACAGAGACTTACCCTTTTCTCCAATATCYTGATGTATCAAGTATCTCCAGCAGCTGATTGCAGCAATGTAACTCAYATGCAAAAGACCAGGTATTGTTCTCTCTGGGAATGGTGTGGAAGAATGATTCCCATTGCTGGATTTTGGCRCTTGTGGAATTCTCTGCTACACAAATGCTTATTTTTGTCACTTTCTCCATGCTACTTAAAGGTGAAGAGAGTGTGGAGAAGTTCTGCTTTTGGCTGAAGTTTTTAGGGCAAAGCTGGCTGGAAAATCTTAAGTTCTAGCCAAGCAGCTTCAGAGTCCAGCCATTTTGAGATGCATGTTCCATAAGACATGTTATAGAAGGAAAGCCTATGAYATAATCACTTTTGAGTGATTTGAGCAGCTGAGGTTCATCAAATGTTTGATAGATCAGAAGAATAAAGACTGATGGGGAATTTTTTRTGGGCAAACTGATACCTGATGGGAGAGTAGCTATTCTGTTCTAAGGTGTGTTCAGCAGCTCTTCTCCCATAATCCTATAGCATGAGATGATGAGATGATTTACATTAGAAGGTAGAGTAGTAAATTAAATTTACYTGTACTTTCCTATCAGTTAAGTGCTTCTTGTGGCTGGGTGAAAATATGGTGTTCCTGAATCATGGGGTCTTTCCTGCAGAAACATCATTCTTCCAGAGGGTCACTGTTCTGTGTGTCGTCCTTCCTATTTGACTCAACAGCATTTAGAGGACACTGCTGAATTTTGTTTAGCTTACACTAAAGAAAATTTCAGAAAAATGAATAATTGTAAAAAGACATTATGCAAACAGTGCAACTTCTTTGGTGTCCTGGATGTGTCACAGAATGTCTTAATTAATGTACAGAAAAATAATATTCATAAATGACCAGATAGAGTGACTGCTACTTTCTATGGATCAGGCTGTGGGAAGAGACACGTATGATATTTGTACCCACTGATGCCTTCTTCACTGTGATTTGTTCATACGCACTACAGGATCAGAGCACGTAAAAGTAAGATTTACTTTGATAGAAGGTCTTGAATGTCATTGAGATGTTCTGCTTCACAAAATATTTGAATTTCAGTTAAAACAGTGCATCAGGCTTAAGTATAATGATTTTCTTGAAAAACTTTAAAATTACAATCTTTAATTGGGAACAGTGTTTTCAAAATGATGAGTTACTCAATTCTTGTGTGATGCCTTGTTAGAAAAGTTAAACCTGGATCAGAATCTGTCACTGTCTATTGGTTAGGAAAATATTTAGGTCATTTCTGTAAAAGTAACCCTCATTTTTTCATTTTGATGAAATGAAGTTTATTGAAAGTGCTGGCATTTGGTGGGCTGAAAGAAAAAGTAGAACTGAAAAAATATTTAATCTAAGTTGTAAAGGAGCTTGGAACCACACCACAAGCATCATAATTAACTTTAATAATTATAAATGTAAATGCAGACAAGCCACAAGGTTTTAATGGTGTGCCACATGCTTCTGCTAATTATTTTAGAGTTTGGACACATTCAGTGCCAGCTAATTATAAACCCTGCTATGGAAATCATCTGTTTATATTAGACTTATTGATCTCTAGTGTTTAAGCAATATGAAAAGGGAAATCTACAATGCTGTACCATCTGCTTTGTATTCCTAATTGCTTTTAAAGAATCAAATATATAAATAGTCAGCTTTTTATATGTTAGGCTTCAAACTCATTCAAGAAACATGTTTTGCAAATCTAAGTGAACAAGAAAAAGATGGAGTATTAGCTTCTTCTGTCTTTCCCCCCAACTTTTTCCATCCTTGTGTTTCTGCAGTTCAYTGACCTCACCATGGGACTAGAAAATCCATGTGTCCCAGTGGTCTCACATATTGGTCAAGCCAGCTGAGAAGTTATACAGTTTATCATTTACATCTTTTAATTGCACATTTTCTTTTACTTCTTGCCATCAAACACACCTTATGGCCATGAACATTTCTTGTTATTCCACTTAATGGATACACAAGAAGAGGGGAAGGGAAATTAATGTTCAAACTAACGATCACCTCCTCTGGGAAGTATTTGGCTTTATGACAGATTAAGTCTATTGGGCTGCATGATGAGTATTTGTTTTTTTGTGGGAGGGGATTCAGTCTGATTATTTTTTATTTGAAGTATCACTATTATATTTCTGCTATTTCACAGTAATTTCTTCATAAAATTACTGATCTTTTTTGCTGGAYGAGATAACTGTTTCCAATGCTTTTTCTGTTTACAATGTCACTTTTGTCTGGATGATCTCTCTTGATTTGTTTATTATTCTCTGTCCCATTAAAATTGTATTAATAAAAAGACATAAGGCAGATTCAGAGTGCTGCACAGTCCTTGCAGGACCCCTGCGAGGTAAGCATTCCCTAGACCCATTTCACAGTTTGAGGAAGATGGAACAGAGATGAAGTGATTTGTGTGTGGCCTGAGAGTGAAAACCTTGGACTTTCCAACCTGCCCGGTCAGCCCTGTCTTACACCTTGCCGTCTGGACTTTTTTTTCCTACTCTTGCAGTTAATTTTTGCGCACAGAGTGTTGGGGAGATTATCCTTTTCTAAAGCTAGAAGTTCTGACTCAGTGCAATCGTTTTGTTGCCCCAAGAGCCAGTGGCTCATTACTGGGTTTGCCACTCCAGGTTACATCACGACGTTACCTCTGGAGGAATCCCACAGTGAACATAAAAAGGATAGGAAAGAGGCAGAAGCACGTCCAGTGCGAATTGTTACAACTCGGTGACTTTTGAAGCCTGTGATGTTGTGACAATTTGCATAGGACAGGCGTATGCCCTAAGAATCGCCGTCTCTTTGACAAATTGAGAAACTGGGCCAGATCCCCAGCTAGTGTCAGTTGTAGTAGCTCTGCTGAAATCTATGGAGCTGTGCCAGGCTGCACCAGCTGGGAGTCTGGCAATAGCCATTTAAAATTAAACAAGTTAATGCACTTGACTGCTGCAGTTAAGAGGTCCTGAACCTCTGCTGCTTTGCCTATTGTGAATCTGCTTATACCTGTTAAGGTTACTCGCTGCCATTACATCCCAGTTTCACAGCCTTGCTTTGCATCAGGTATAAATATCTACAGGAGGGCAAGGTAGAAAAGAACTGGTCCTTAAAAGCACACCTAAGAGCTGGTATTTTCTGGCTGGAACTGTTCCTTTGCGTTTCTGAAATGGCATTGTTCTGTGTCTTGTGTTTGCAAAATTGCTCTGCTTAGTCTGGCACTKTGGAATAAAAGTCTGCACATGCACACCCTTATTTTGGTCTCTCTGCATGTRTACTAGTAGTGCAGGCTGCCATTATCTGAGTTTATTATAATTAGGGCTCCTAGTTTTCTACAATTCAGCAAGAGAAGTGCAGCTTCAGATTTCTGTTGCTTTAAAWTTCCAGCTTCTTCCCAGAAGCGAGGTACCAAGCCAAGAAACAGCACTGGGACAGGCTTTTAAATAACCTTTCTAGTAAATCTAGCATTTACAGTGAACAATGATACTTGAGATTTTTTCAAGAGTTAGCCARATTCCTGATCTAACTTTCAGATAATTATCATCTTTCCCTTTAACTGCTCAGCATAAACAGTAACACTGCAGAGAATCACTTTCCTTGTAGCATCATCCTTGTGTCACCCTTGTGTCAGGAAGTGAGTGAAAAGAGCATGGGGAGATGGTTTCACCTTGGTGACACTTGGTACAGAACTTRCTGTGACAGTATGGGACTTGGTCTGGCAGCCTGCAGCAAGATGGTACCTGTGACGCTGTGTGGAGAGCAAAATATAGACTTGCTAGAGAAACCTTTTATCTTGGTCATGCTAACATCACCTAGCATCTAGTGCTAACACCAGTGTGTCTGATCATCATTACCACTGTGGCCTCATGGAGAGCCAGGCCTCCTCTGGAGCCACTGCAGTACAGGGTAAGCACAAGCGTCTCTGCAGYGGGGGGGGGGGGAGGATAAAGTTGTTTTTCCACTCCCAGACAAGAAATGTAATTGTTATGACTTCCTTCCTCATTTTGCAGAGCTTCCTTCTTGGAAAATCATCATCTGGGTTGGTGATAATCCATCCACTTTTACTGTTTACCTTTTTTTCAGAACGGGATTTCAGAGAGCTCTTGTGGTGATACTCACTTTGTACCTTCTGATGGCTAGGAAAATGAAAGGGAAATGTCAGATGTGGTTGTATGACAGTGTATTCTCCTACTCCTTTTGCTTGTAGCCTTCCCATATGACCTCCATTGGATGTAAAACCTGCAGTAGCCCACAATGAAGTTGTCATGGATGAAGCTGCTGTTGTGAGCACAGCTCTGGTGTAGTCTAGATTACTTAGGACTTTTGAAGATCATAGAAAGCACATAATATATCACTAAAAAGTGACTGTGAGCAGAAAATAAGAAGCAAATGAGCTACATAGGCTTGCTGGAGAAGATTAAACCAGTTATATCTTCTCAACAGCCTTCAGATATAGCTCTGATACCGTGATATAAAATAATTTAGCATTAACTTGCTAAAAGTGAGGATTACTATGGCAGAGGCAAAATACGAGAGAAAAAGTTCTCTGACCACACTGGAGGTGAAAGCCCTCTTATCTGGACAAATGGAATTCACTTTACATATCTAGATGACAGCTGAGGACTTCGATGTTTTATAACSTGCAACTAATGCATCACTAGATCCAGGCTGTCTAACCTCGTCTGTTTTCCTTGGCTTTTGTATTACATCCCATCATGTAAAGGTTGTGCGAGTCATCACTGAGCCAAAAAAATGGACTTTCAATAGATAACCTAGAATGGAAGATTACTGTCTAAAAGCTCTGCCAGCATCACAGTGAAACTGCAAACCAGAGTGGTTTCAATAGTGTACTAACTATAAGACTTCATAACCTCCTAGGGTGGGAATATGGTGGTTCTGGTACAATGATGCATCAGTCTCATCGCACCTGAATGTCATATTCTCTTTTGGAGAGTGTAGATGGGCTTTTGTGTAGAGATTGCCATAAAAGCAGTAAAACCACTTATTGTTGGCAAGAAGCAGGAGCTGTGTAAGAACCAAACTAAACTGCTATAAGACAATAATTATCATAAGGAATAAAACGGTGCTAACCTGCATGCAAGTTTCAGACAAATACACTATGAGATGGTAAAGATATTAAACTCCCCYAAGATAAGGGTTGTAATAGGAACTCCAGTGACCCTCCACTACAGTGTGGGGCTTCTATGGCATTATAATTAGGGTTATTACGATGAAGTCAGGCATATAAATGTTAACATTCTGCTCATTAAAATAGTCCTATTCGGAGAATTAAAGATTCTGCATTTTACATTCATAAAGTGAATAATATAAACTTAACTTGTGGTTTCTTTGATTATGTGTTGGAAAGAGTTAAAATTCTCTATGTAGATCACTGAAGTTTTATTATGTAAGATGACCTTAGGAACTGTCATCCCCCTTGAATTTATACAAAGAATTCAAAGTAAAGGTTTTCTAGGTTACACTTCTTTTTTCAACCCTTTGTCCTGTCAGCTCAGTCCTAGATATCTTCATCTGCCGACATGCCCAGATGTGCAATGAATGTTGATTTGAGCTGGCCCCTCAACCCCTCCCTGCTGGTGTCATTAAAACCAGGGAGGTAGCTGCTCCCCTGGCATCTTTGGCAAGGCTTGGCTTTACACTGCGGACTAAATTATTGATGAAGAGCACTTCTGTCGCAGTGTGTTTTACCCACCTTTAAATGAAACAGTGCGGATAGAGCTGTCATTGCCTCCTCACTCCCTGCAACTTCTACATGACATTTATGATGTGGTTCAGATTGCACTGAAGCAATTAATTTCCAGTAGAGCCTGCACTCAGAATGAAGTTCCCTGACAATTACCAAGAGCTGGTTTTTCAGCAAGCATACTACACAGTCATTGATACCATATACAAAAGAAAACATCACAATATACTGTAAAGGTTTGTTGGTCTTTTTTTCTGAATCTGTTACCTAGTGTCTGATCATCATCTCTTTCACATCCTTTTCACACCAATACCTTTTATTAACAATGTGGAGAACTCCTTGTGTTCAGACCTATGCTTTGGGCCTGATCCTGCTGTGCACGGAATGTCCTCAGATCCTGCTAGTCAGTAGGACCCAAGTTTTGCAATCTTTTATGAAAAGACTTCCCCCCAAATGCCTGTCATTTTTGGTAAGAGGCAGCCAATAAGCCAATATCCTCACACCAGACATCTGTCTGCATCTGGAAGCAAGACCTGGTTAAATCTACATTCAGCCACTAAAATGATGCTGGTGCTGTGGGAGCTGCTATTTTATACCTCTTAGGTGCTGTCTGAACATGAGGATGGATCTTTTTGTAAACAAGGAGGCTCCTTGCTTAAAATTTGTTTAGAATACTGAGGAACAGAAAAGATTTTGTTTATATGTTGTTTCCATCAYCCTTAACAGTCTCCCTAAGACCTTGATAGCAAGCTTGCCTCTGCCAATATGTGACCAGAAAGACTTTTGTCAGATCTGTGATCTGTTTTACTGAAGCAACACTGACCTGAACACTGGATTGTGTSTGCTGCTGCTTGTGAAATGGTGCCATCTTCTTCCACCTGAATAGTTACCAAAGATGGACAGACGTAGCTGTGATTTCACATTTTTCTGAAGCGTAGTACAGTTCTGTCTTCCCTGACAGCACTGTCAGACTAACATAGGGTAAGAATTCAAAGTGGCACCTATGCATTATGGTGATGGCACTTCAGGAGTGCGTAGACAAAGGTACAGGCAGTATGCTGATGGACAACCTAATGTGTGGACTTGTACTTACATGTTCAGGCTCAGAGGTGAATCTTCTGGTAACTGAAACATTTTGACACAAGTACTTACTACGAAAATGTGTGAACTGGTTTGGATGAAATCAAATGTACCTTTACCCAGACTGTGAAACCGTCTGTACTGGAGATTTAGGAAGACTCATCTATCATTTTCCTACCTTCTGGTACCTGCTGTACTTCACACAGTGGCAATATCAGAAGGTGATCTGATGTGTTTTGGCTGAAGAGATGCTTTGGTGTGAGTGTAGGCTCAGCATTTCTCCTAAGCAGAAATTTATGGATTCAAGAACCTCTCTTTAAGCATTCCATTAAAAAAAATTTAGCTGTACTGCAGCTGTCTGTGCATTTTTTTCAAATACCTATGTATAGATTTAAACTTCTTTTGAGGCAGAGCCATTGGAAATAGTTCAGGTAAAGGGATTTTTTTCATCCTTGACTTGATAGAAACTAGAAATCCTAAAAAAATACTAATCCATTCACCCCAAGCCTATCTTACATTAGGTTAAAGGTGGCAAAGTGTTTGAAATATTTTGAAGGMAAGATTAACCTCCTTCTACTGGAAAGGAGGTTCTTCCCTGGTTGGTTCTTCACTGTTTTGTGGTAAGCTACAATGTCTGTGTGCAAATTGCATGAGGCACTCAAAGCTGTTGGCCTGACTGAATTACTGCAAGCTGCCTTAAAATGTCTCATTAGTATTATATCAGAGGTCAGAGGAACTAATATTGAAATTGTTGGAGCCTGAATAAAATACTTTAAAAAGTGAGTAAGAAATCTGGCATGTTCTTTATATTTTAGTGAAGTCTCATGTTTAATGATTTTACCATCATTCTGCAGTAAGGTTAAACAGAAAGGCTTATAGGATTCATTGCAGTATTATATCAGAATGAGGAATGCTTTTATGAGGAATTTGTAGGAGAGCAAACAGCCTTTAATAACCATTTCCAAACACCTTTAGGCCTGTGTGTATGTGTGTGTGTGTGTGTGTGTGTGTGTGTGTGTGTGTATTTATCTCAGATTTCTTTGGTGAAGCATGAGGACAGTCTTCCAAATAAACCCATTCCTCTTGCAAAATTTTGCTGCTTTTGTCCAAGCTTGTTTAAATTTTCATCTTGTTAGGGATAGTTCCCTTAAGCATAAAATATCCTTCCTGCCCTGGATTTGATAGCACAAATGCCCAAGTTATCACTGTGGGTTTTTTGGGGTGTGGACATTTTAGTGTCAAGATTTGCATCTTTGCCAGTGTAGTGTATTTCACTCTGGGGGCCTGGAAAAAGCTAACTAGCAACTGTGTTAGGTGTGTTTTCATCAGAAATAATTGACTGGTACAGAAAGCAGATTTATGTAGTAATTTGCTGGTAAATGCATTGCTTTGCCTATTGTGATTGTGGTTTTAGCAATAGATGCTAAGATAAGATAGCAGATGGAAAATTCAGTTTGGCATCACTTTGATTTCTGCCTTCTTGGTAGGTAGGGACCAGTAATGTGCTAAATTTCAAAAGACTTGGGAGTTTGGTTAACTATTAATAAATGTGTTTGCCTGTGTGGATTCTTCAGTTGTTTTTTAATGTCAATAGGCCAGCAAGCRAGCTTCCCCTGGGCGTTGGCACTTCCATGGCCATCAGAAGAGGCCTCCACTCCTGACACTCAAGGGTGCTACTCTGCCGCACTCGCGTGCCCATCCAGTCCCTTTGGCAGCTGGCCATCGGTGACATCTTAGATCTCTGCACAACCCTTTCCTGAATTGTTTTAATTTAAGGGAAAGAATCTGTGGTCTTTTCTCTGCCCCCACGTTTTGAGCAGTCAGTACASAGACCCAGTTTTTCTCCTGCTTTTATTTGGAGAGGGAATCAGCTGATAGACCTGTTCCCTGCTGAATCCTTTAACAGGGGTGTGTGTTTCAGGCTGTGCACTGCCAGACCACTTCAGTTYTTTCCTACGTAAAGTCAACTCTGGTCTTGCCACGACTAGTTCTTTAATATGCTCCTCGGGAGGAAATGCCTCAGAGACAACTTGATTATTTTAGTTTTAGTYGCTCTTATTCTCTCTCTCTTTCTTTTTTTTTTAATAAACCAAGGGTTTATTGTCATGCATACTTCTGCATACTAGCAATGTCATGTAAGCCTGATGTACGTTTTGCAAATACACTGACGCATCAGTCAACCTTTCAAAACTTTGGTGTTTGTAATTAGCAATCTAAATAAAAGTTGCTTTATTTTCAGAGATTCAAAAAGCTATAGGGGATGAGATAAAGAAGGAAGGGATCACCAAGTGACTGAAGAAATGATCAAGCATGTGACATAGGTGGAAATTAGAGCTTCCACAGGACTGAAGTGCCAGGGTAATTGAGGCAGTGATGTCTCTGGGAGGTGAGTATGCTCTGTTGCCTTAGAGAAAAGCCTAGGATGTGCATAATTCAGTGAATGATATGTGGGGACAGATAAAAGCCATTGGGGACAGAAGATGTGGGTGAGAGGTGGAGCAAGAGAGAGGGTAGGGCATCATGGAGGAAGACTCAATATAGGAGGAAAGTGAAAGGAAGATGGTATAGACTTGGAGAAATCCTACCTTCTACCATATTTTAAGTGATTCTTGTGTACCATAGAAAAATTGAAAGCTACTTTCCACTGCTGTTCGGTTCTGAAACTCAGAGGTGGCAGTGAGGAGAAGGCTGGATACTCCTGGAAAAAAAAATACACTCCCTTAAACTAAGCTGAATGTTGGTTTTACCTACTGGAGCTGAAGAAAACTAATGCTGAAACAGAGACACAACTTGGATAACTTACGTTGACAAAAAGCAGTTAAATGGCCCATCTATAAAATATCACCAAAAATGAATATTTATGATTTATGGCATATGTTTCTTTACCACTATTAGCTGCAACAAGACGAGATTCTGAGCTCTAGATTTTTGAATAGGAAGTTTTAATTTCCTTTTGTATGAAAGTTAATATATTTAAATATATGTGAACAAATTCCCTTGTCTCTTGGAGAGTTAGGACATGATTTTCTACACTGTTGTAGCATTATTTTGCTAGTGTTGCAAAATATGAATTGTACCAGTGTTAAAAAATGCTATTATGAAGTAGAGAATTAGACCTTAGTATGTAAAATAGGGAGATGACGCAGAGTAATTTGAGAAGGAAATCCTAGGACACTAGTAAAGCTCCAAGTGCAAATTCTAATATGGATTTAACTACAGAGCTGCTACAGAGGCCTCCATAATGTTACTGTAAGGTTAATTTGGAAACCTCGTTTGGTGTTTTGGCTGTCTAACAGCCGCTGTCATTAGCGAGAGTCGCATGGCTGAGTTTCAGGGCTCTGTTATGAAAATCTCCCTCCCTGCAGTTATTTATGTATATGGAAATAAATGGGCAAAGAGACCATCCTTTGAAAAGATGTTTTCCCATATAATAATGTGTTAATGTTTTAATCCAGTCATCTGTACTCCCATAAGGCAGGCAAAGGAGCTTCAGATCTGAGTTCTGAACCTTTTCTTAATGACAGATTTCTTTGGTCAGAAGCAAGTCAAGCTCTCCCTTTGTCATCCTGGCTTATTTTTCAGTCTTGCTGTCTTTCCACAAGACAGCAGTGAGAGATTGCTATGAAACTAATTAATGTCTGACAGACAGATCGAACCAAATATCCAAAGGATTCAGACTATAGTTCATTCGCCCTTACAAAACAGAATACCACGAGGCAAGAAACATAGAGATGACATTATTATACTAACAAATAGCTGAGGGAGTTTTCTTGCTCATTTTATCCAAATTAGACAATTTAAGACAATTATGGTTAAACTCCCCTCCCAGACTGCAGCTCAGTTACCTTGATGTGTTGGTAGTTGTAAAGAGATACATATGAAATATTACCTAAGAGGGAAGCTGTGTGCTTTAGTGGACCTCTATTGTCTCTCAGAGTGCAACCGCAAGGGAGAAATAAGGGTCATGTGTCATATATGCATAGCCAAAGTATAGAAGATTTATGACTTAGTGAATATGTAGATATGCTAGTGTTCTTGACCAAGCTGTRGAAGCTGTCCTTGAGTGTGTCTGAGGTTTTACAGTTTTAAAAAAATACTTGAAAGAGAGAAAGAGACAAACAATTATACGCACAGTCCTGGAACACTTGGGCAGTGTTCTCTGCAATCGCAAAAATAATGACTGCTCATCCTAGTCTCTTGGGGGGGGGGGAATTTCCATATTTTTGCTTTCGAGGCACTTTCAAAGCCATTTACTGCCATAATTCATACACCACTGGATTAAGAACCATATGCCTCTTAAAATCAGCAAGAGGCTATGTAGCGGATTTGCTGATTTAAGGGAAAGGGAAAAATAAAAATAAAATAGGCAGATTGAGACCTACTTTTACATCAAAGGATATAACAATACCAGTTTGTAAGTCCACTCATTAAGAAATAATTCTAAATGAATTGGATACTGTAACTACATAGATGATCAAGCCACTGCAYTTGATTTCTATTGGTAATGTAATATCTTTTGGTCTCCGGTTATCGATAGTTGTTGCTTGGACATTGAGCATAAGCCACGATTKTGTATAGAGAGGCTTAAGCAGTGCTTGTGGATCACCAGAGGAACATTTCGTCTGAGAARTAGATACTGTTCAGTCAGAAATAAGGGATGGTCCTGTGACGCTAACTGTGAGCGATCATGTTTTTCTGCAGAGTGTTACAGCAAGACACTAATTCGTGGTCCTCTTCAGCAGATTGTGCATTGATTTTACTGTTAAGCAGTAAAACACCTTTYGCTGGTGTTAGTAATACCAGATTGCCTTTTGGGTTATCTCGCCAGTAGGCTGGAGCGCAGTGGCTTTTTGGATCTGTGCTGGCTTCTGTACAGGCCAGCAAGTGCATGTCCTCAGAATCCGGTATGCCTCRCGGATCTGTATGTCAATACATTTGTCGTGTATTTAGTGTCCGTTTATTGTCTTCATGATCACGAGGAAAGCTTCACAAATACCGGCTCTTCGTCCGTGAGCCCCGTGTGAGCGATGGCGGAAGCGACTGCCTGAGTCTGCAGGCAGCCTGAAGAGACAGCTCTGAGAGGGTGRTACTGCTGCTGTTGATGACATTTCGCAGGACAGCCGTGCTTTTCTCACGCTAACCATTTCCGCAGACACATAGCCCACGTAGTCCTAGTCCCTATACATGGCCAGGAGGTGGGGAGAGGTGCATCGCGTAGTTGGCAGCTACCAAAAATAGTGAAGCATTCAGACTTTTCAACCAAATTTGAAATTATCTCTAACTTTTCCTGCAAAGGAGGATATATTCTATAGGGGCTGACAAGTTCAAAAGCCTGTGGAAAAGGAAGGTCTCAGGGATTTGTGAGCAGGACTTGACCGTTGTTACTATATAACATATCCCAACATGGCTTGGCAAGTGTTGGGTCTGCCACAGAGTATCTGCTTAGGCTTGTTCTACAAATGCAGATTTCTGCATTCCTGAGAGAATTTTGCTTGGAAAATTGAACATTTTGTTTTTTAAGAAAGGAGGGTAGCTACTTTTTGTACTGTAAAAGTTTTTTTAAAAAAAAAAAGAAAAAGAAAGAAAAAAGAAAAACCTCTATATCTGCTTCTAAGTGAGAGATGCTCTTTTGTTAATCTGGATGAATCCTGAATGAGACTGAAATCAGACTCGGGCCCAAAGCAGTTAGTCGTTTTTCATCATTCATTTCTTCTTTTTTGATCTGAAAAGCTTTCACACAGAAACATCAYGTAAACCTCTAGAAGCCCCCTTCCCCCTCAGCAGAGGTATAGGAAGTTTGAGAATATGGATCGAATAAGCCCCCCATATACATGCCTTGGAATTCACTTTTTACTCCTGTTTGAAAGAGCAAACAATCACATGCCTGCAATAATGTAAATTTTACTTTCATTATGACTGTACTCCCACAAGCTAATTACATTTCAGACACAAAGCTTGTCAACTTTCCTGCTCTGCGGTGATAAAGGAACCTGCTGGGTAAAATAGCCACCACTCATGTGTTATTTCAGGAAATATCTAGCCTACTGTGGGAGAGAGTTCTTGTTTTTATATTGAAATACAGAAACAAAACAGGAAAACTGTAGTAGATTTACAGTAAATGTAAGTGGCTGTAATGATCAATATGATTGGACAACATAGTTTAAATTTAATCATAGTCTTTGTTTAAGGGACCTGTCTGGTTTTGCCTTGCATGTTCTTTTTCATATTTATTGAGAATACTGGCTGAAATTGAGACCCTTTTCACTGTGATTTCAGCTAGCCTGTTTTTCTTTGTGAGTGGGGTGGGCTGGAGACATACCGGAGGAGTGCTGCGAAAGGGACTTAGTTTCCAATTATTTGTTACTACCTATGTCCGAGAGGTTGTCACCTTAACCAACCGTCTGAGAAGAATAAAGCATGCGATCTGGCCTTCTGCACTTCAGTGCTAGTGCAGCCGAGGTGGTTTTGAGATTTTTTTGTTTAACTAAGCCACCTGATATTTTTCATTTAAGCAAATGAGAGCACTCACACGATCAGCTCTGCCAGCTGAAATGTGAAGGTGGTAACTTGCAGCAGAGAGGTGGTGAAAAGCCAAGCAAACCAGACGTGAAGGCAGCATCTTTAACTGCATGGCCGTTTCTATAATAATCTTCTGGGTGGAAAATAAAGGCACTTGCAGAGATAGSTGTAGCGACCCAGCTGACAGGTGCTAACCTGTTTAGCTGCTGTGCCTTGATCGCATTTGACTGTATGCCCATAACCTGAGCAGATTCCAGAAAGGAGTCACGTTCTACTTACGGCAAGTAATACACAATATATTACGGTTTTTAGCCTGTAGCTTGGCCTTGGTGTACTCAGTACTCAGGAAGGAGGCAACTCAAATGAGTGTGAATGAGGTTTTCAGGGGAGATAGTGCTTTCTGGCCGGACCAGGACATACTATTGATTTGTTTTTGTGATCACGGTCATGCCTTTAGTGCTGGGCTGTGATTTGGCAGAGGTTCCCACCCCAGGTCTGCATGGCATTACAGCTTCTCTCTCACTCTCTGCATCTGGAGATCTGCATCATGGGGCTGACAAGCTGTGGAGATATCATGGTGTCTTGCTGGAAGAGTATGGAGAAAGACTGGGAGAAGAGAGTGAATGGGAGAGGAGGGCTGAATTCTTATTTAACTGCCCCTCGTAAATGAACACGGCATACTTAGGAGGATGCTTTTTTTTACTCAAGAAGAAATTGATGTGAATCACCTTTACTGAATGGTAAAGCTGTCACATTGTGTGTTCCTATATGTCACATGTCGTTCCCGTTTAGTTCAGCAGCACTAGGCATGAAATAAGATCAAGGAGGTCATACTTGGCTGTGGCTATTTAACATTAAACCTTTGCTGATAGTTTCAGATCTTCTCCAGATTTCATCATGCTGCAGATAACGTGGTGTCTGATAACTTTAGCTTCATAATAGCTTTGTTGGAAGACTGAAAATCCAAATGCATGAAGGCATAGTTCTTCAGTTATTTAGATGTCTCTCTCTCTCTCAGTAAAAATAATGAGAACTGATGTTTCTGTACCTGTATAGATCAGGTCCATGAAACCTAGTAAAGTACAATATGTCTCCTGTTGTTTTATAGATGCAGTTGGGATGAATTATCCTTGGGCTGTTCTCTGAAAACATTTTTGTTGTATCTCAGAAAAAAAGCAAAGCAAAGAAATGAATACGTTCACGTCAGGGGCTGCTGGGGAGCCCCACAAAAATAACATGTTATAATGAAGAGAGCACAGATACTGGAGACTTAGATTCTGCTCTGTCTTTCTGAGCTATGTTGGTGAATTTCTTTGATTCTTCCCGTCTCAGCTTCCCCTCTCATAGGTGTGAATAATTGCATTTACTTCCTCTGTGATGCTGTTGGAAAAAGTATGTTCTGCATGAGAAGGATGACGTAGTATGGGTGGCAATGAAAGTTGTTCCAGTATGTGCCTGTACTGTCCATGTGAATTGCTACTCAATGCTTTTGGTTAATTGCTAATGAAACTGGGTGACACGCATCTCTGTTCAAAGTCCTCAAGGCCTGTGCACAACTTACGTCGCCTGTAAGAATCATAGAATCACAGAATCAGTAAGAAAGTAAGAAAGTCTTTCCTTCTCCAGACTTTCTCCCTCACGTCCAGGCTCTGAGATTCATGGGGGCTGCCCTTAGCAGTGAAGACTGAAGCAGAGGAGGCATTCRGTAATTCTGCCTTCTCTGGATCCCTTGTCACCAGGGCCCCCGCCCCATTCGGTAGCAGGCCCACATTTTCCCCAGTCGTCCTCTTGCTGCTGGTGTATTTGAAGAAGCCCTTCCTGTTGTCCTTGACATCCCTTGCCAGACTCAATTCCAGCTGGGCCTTAGCCTTCCTCACCTCATCTCTACATATTCTGACTGCATTCCTGTAATTCTCCCAAGTAGCCTGTCCCCTCTTCCACAGTCTGTGCACTTTCTTCTTCATTCTGAATTTGGCCAGGAGCTCCTTGCTCACCCAGGCAGGTCTCCTGCCCCCTTTGCTGCACTTCTTACTCATAGGGATGCACCACTCTTGAGTTTGGAAGAAGTGATGTTTGAATACTGGCCAGCCTTCCTGGAACACCCTTCCCTCTAGGGCCTTAACCCGTGAGATTCCTCCAAGTAGGTCTCTGAAGAGCCGAAAGTCTGCTCTCCTGAAGTCCAGGGTTGCAGTCCTGCTTGTTGCCTTCCTTCTTTCCTGCAGGATCCTGAACTCCACCATCTCGTGGTCACTGCAGTCAAGGCTGCCCCCAACCTTCACATCTCTAACCAGTCCCTCTCTGTTGGTAAGGACAAGGGCCAGCAGGACACCCTTCCTCATAGGCTCCTCCATCATTTGTGACAAGAAGTTATCATCAATGCATTGCRGGAGCCTCCWGGACTGCTTGTGCCTTGCTGTGTAGTCCCTCCAGCAGATGTCAGGGTGGTTGAAGTCCCCCAGGAGAACCAGGGCCTGTGATTGTGAGGTTACCTTCAGCTGTCTATAGAAGGCCTCATCAACCTTCTCTTCCTGGTCAGGTGGCCTGTAGTAGACACCACAACAGTGTCCCCCATGTTGGCCTGCCCTTTGATCTTTACCCATAAGCTCTCAACTGCCTCCTCCTCCTCCACYCCTAGGCAGAGCTCGATGCATTCCAGCTGCTCTCTCACATAAGGAGCAACTCCACCACCTCGCCTTCCCGGCCTGTCTCTCCTAAAAAGCACAGAGCCATCCATGGCAGCATTCCAGTCATGTGAGCTATCCCACCATGTCTCTGTGACTGCAACGAGATCACGGCCCTGCGATCGCACACAGATCTCCAGCTCCTCCTGTTTGTTCCCCATGCTRCATGCATTGGTGGACATGCATTTCAGAGAGGTGGTCATGCCTGCAGGTTTCCCAGGAAGGGTGTACAGAGCATTTGCTTTCTTTGCAAAACTGCAAAATCCTCAAATGACCTCATATATGAGTATCATAATACATGTCGCATGGGAGAGTTCATCACATACTAGTTCCTCACATTAGAAGATGTAGGGGAGGACACACTTCCAAAAAAACTTGAAAACTCAGTCTTCTCTTCCGCGGGCTGAAGAGGCCCAGCTCTCGCAGCTGTTCCTCATAGGGCAGGTGCTCCAGCCCTCTGATCATCTTTGTAGCCCTGCGCTGGACTCTCTCCAGTAGCTCCATGTCTCTCTTGTACTGGGGAGCCCAGAACTGGACACAGTGCTCGAGAGGAGGCCTCCCCAGGGCTAAGTAGAGGGGCAGGATCACCTCCCTCCACCTGAAGGCAACACTCTTCCCAGTGCACCCCGGGAGACCATTGGCCTTCTTGGCCACAAGGGGCACATTGCTGGCTCATGGCCAACCTGTCATCCACCAGCACTCCCAGGTCCTTCTCTGCAGAGCTGCTCTCCAGCAGGTCAGCCCCCAGCTTGTCCTGGTGCCTAGGGTTATTTTTCCCTAGGTGCAGGACCCTGCACTTGCCCTTGTTGAACCTCAGGAGGTGCCTCTCCAGCCTGTCCAGGTCTCTCTGAATGGCAGCGCAGCCCTCAGGTGTGTCAGCCCCTCCTCCCAGCCTGGTATCATCAGCAGACTTGCTGAGGAGGCACTCTGTCCACTCATCCAGGTCACTGCTGAACAAGCTGAACAGGATGGGACCCAGTCCTGAGCCCTGGGGGACACCACTAGCCACAGGCCTCCGACTAGACTCCACGCCACTGATGACGACCCTCTGAGCTCTGCCTTTCAGCCAGTTCTCAATCCACCTCACTGTCCACTCATCTAACCCACACTTCCTGAGCTTCTCTAGGAGGATGTTATGGGAGACAGTGTCCAAAGCCTTGCTGAAGTCAAGGTACACAACGTCCACTGCTCTCCCCACATCCACCCAGCCAGTCATTCCATCAGAGAAGGCTCTCAGGTTGGTTAAGCACGATTTGCCCTTGGGGAATCCATGCTGGCTACTCCTGATCACCTTCTTTTCCTSCATATGTCTGGAGATGACATCCAGAATGAGCTGTTCCATCACCTTTCCAGGGGTGGAGGTGAAGACTTCAGAGCTGCACAAAAATGGTGCATTGGCTTTCTGTAGGTTCCCCTCTGTGGGTTCCCCTCCAGTCTCCCTGGAAAGGCTCCACTGCAATTGTATAAACATATGCACAGCCATTTCTCAGGGAATTGCCTAACCTTTTCGCTTAGGCAAATCTGCAAGAATGTCATAGCATAAGATTTCTGGGACTCAACAGCTCCAATCCTCTGCTTTGCTGATGTGCATGCTTCTACCTATTTCTGTGGAACAATATGCATTTCTGCTAGTTGAGGATCTGCCCCAAAGAGCTAAGGAGCTAAGGTTTTACTTTTACAAGGTTTACTCTCATGTTGTTAAATACCTTTGTTCTTGGAAAAGGTAGCAAGTACTCCCTTTATTTATGATTTCAGTCTGAAAGTTTAGGTGAATGTAAGTACACTGCTAAGCATTTCTAAGTTAACACTTTTTTTCATGAAATCTTCAGTACTTTCGTGGACATCCTTGGTACTTTGAGAGGAAATGGTAGAAGTGGTGAGGACATGGTCATTTAAAAAACAGCTATTACTGTACAGTAATTTTTTTCCATACATTTTTGTGAGTATTTTTATATAACGCATTGGACACATCCTAAATGCATAGTTACATGCTGTCTGGCTGATTAAGTAAATAATACATATATGTATATATATTTAAAGAATGAATATTTAACTAATGGAGTGCTATGCCTTCATTGTGGGGAACATAGTATGGATTTTAAAAACCTGCCTAATTATGCACTTAACCAAGACAGGAGGACAGTTCCTCTAGAGCCAGTCTGGCCTGTCAAGTAAATAGTATGCATTTTACAAAACCAGCTTATTATGTATTTACCCATGGGACTGTGAAAGATCTGAAGGTGCAGGTAAGTGATACGCACTTTATAGCTAACCATACATGGGGAATTTAATTTAATTAAAAATATGGTAGGTAAAGAAAGAAAGAATAAATAATGCCTATAATCTCTCAAAAGCCAGGAAATTCAAGTCAAGTTCGCCCCTGTGCCATCTTGAAAAAGTCAGTATATCAGTGAGAAATGTCCATGAGCAGGATTCATGTCAGTGGAAACTTTTTTGTTGGGAGTGGTCTCATTACTCTTACGAACTTCTCGGCAGTACCACGTGTCCGCTCAGGCTGGCAGGGTGCAGACTCAGTGTTTCTCTTTAAGGTTGCACGGGAGGCTCAGGGGTGCAGAGTGCTTACTTCTGCCTTTAGTCACATTTGTCCATTCTTCCCAGGGATTTTTCTGCTGGATTGGCTACAGGCCTGACTAGGAAAAAAATGAAGGGAAAACTAGGTATGTATTTGTTTTAATTCATTAATACATATTTCCCAAGGTGTCAGAGGAATGTTCTGACCTGCTTAGGGGATGTGAAGATGACTTGCTGTAAGTTAACATTGTGCTGTTTCTGAACCATTAAGAAAAAAACACAAAGCCTTGACTGTGCCATCGTATGGCTCTTTTCCAAGATGTCTTGCTGAAAAGAAGGCAAAAAGTGGCATCAAGAGTTTTGAAGGGACTTGAATGAGCAAAACATTCTGAGCTGAGGCTTGTGAAGCACCAAGAACACTCCGAGTATCTTAGTGTCTCCCTAACCCTCTGTGTACACGACTGCGTGAGAAGTCATACCTGAGTAAAACCGGTGCTTGAGCAGACAACCTTATTATTTATCAAGCCAAGTGTAAAATAAGGTACCAAAGTAGTGCAGGTGTTTGTACATATACACACTTAGATGTACTAAACCAGCAATTTCTTCTCTGAATACTTTATCAGGTGAATCTGAAAGATTGTAGACAACTCTAGTCCACAGGACACAGTGTCTTAACGATAAGGCAGTGAACAGTGAGTTAATAGTGGCACATTCCTGCTACTTCCCAGGCAGCAAAAAGGCATTTTTTTTGGTCTTCCCCTTTTTCTCTAAAGCCTGAAAAACAATGTTGACAACTAAAATTCACAATTCCACTCCCTCAGATTGCTGGGTAATATACAAATATATTGTCCAACGTTTTTCCCAGTTTTAAACACCAAAGTTGTGTTCTGAATATAAATTCCTGCAAGCTATTGAGATCACAAGTATGAAATGTGAAACTGCTGGTTCTATGATGATAAAGGGACATGCTCTTTAAAGGAACCCATTTTTGCTGCAAGCAATGAACATGCTATGTGGAAAGAGACCTAGATTTGAAGTAGAGTTTGAAATGCTGCAGGGATTGCATTACATCCTTCTAACACTCTTCTTCCTTTGGTCAGATAGAAGCTTTTTTTGTTGTTTATGTATTTATTTTGAGAATGTTAGAGTGGAAAACTTCTATTAACCTCCTTCGTCTTGTCTCCCTCTCTTCTCCCTTCTTTCCCCGTAACTCACCTCCCCAGCATTTATTTAATACGGCATTTCTGTTTTGGGACTAAAGAACTGCATTGTTTAGCAGCAAAACAATCTTCTGTACCTTTTTTTTCTTTCCTTACAAATATACTATTTGCTATAAAATCCAAGGTGGATGTGCCRTATTTGATCCCTTACAGAAATCAGATATGAAAATTTATTGCTAGGAAATAAAAAATCATGCTAGGAGAGATTGGAACTCGCTCAGATTAACAATCTGATTTGTATGTTATCTGTATTATTGTTTCAACGTTCTGGCCATGTTTCTGACAAAAAAACAATAGCTGTGATCATCACCCCCTTCCCCCAATGATGTCTGTTGCATAGAAATAGCTGCTTTTGGTTCAGATAGTTTGGAAAGCAGAGGAGTGAAATGAGCTCGTGGCAAGCTGTGAGAGTTTCAGGACCAAATATTGGAAATAAGATTCACCTGAAGCTTTTGAGAAGTGAAAGATCGAGACTGCATTGAACAATTTCTTACCAGCAATTGCCTTGACTGTTGGGTCACTGTTGGAAAAATAATACGATAATCTTTACATTAACTTCAGTAGTTTTCTTTGTGCCAGTTGCTCCTATTGTTGCTCTGCGCAGCTAAGCTGGCATGAAGGGAGGTGTGTTACTGGACTGCTTAAGGGAAGACTTGCTTGAGTTCTCAAGCAGGGTGAATAGGACTTGGAGAATCTGACAAAAAATGTTTTATCTGAGCTGTTCTCTTAATTAAATTAGTCCCATTCCAATAGCCAGCTGAATAGTGATGTCAAGGAGGAGACAGCCACCTTATGAAACCTCTCCTGTAAAACTTACTGTATTTTTAGATTCTTGGATTCTTTCAGTGCCATCTGGAGCACACACATCGCATTCTTCACTGTGCCATTCATTACCTTACAGAAGTAGATGAAGAATAAGAAATTATTTTATCTAGGTCAGAAAGGGAATATTGCTGAGAAAACTCATTTATAAAGAGAGAAACCAAGCCATCACACAACATTAGGGAACACAGATACTTGGGTTTAGATGATTTCTTGACATTAACTAACGTAGTAGCATTCTGTCTCAATCACAGAACAGCTGATACTGTTGTTATTACCTGACTTAAAAAAGCTTGCCTCAGCTTTAGGCAATTTAAGAAATATATCTAGATCCCTGCTTCTGTGATGCCTAATGGCCAAATCCTGTTCGCTTTGTCTGCTGAGGCGTTCTTCAAGAATTGATACCCTTTGCTACGCAATTGAGATCCACAGGATTTGGCCCTGAGAACATTAGGAGGTGTGTGCAAAGGTTTTGTAGGTTGGAGAGAGGAAATAATGGTGGCTTTTCTTCAGCTTTTTTTCCATAAGTACACGAAGAATTCATAGGGAATTAGAATAAAATTTCTGTGGGATTTGCTTGAGAAAAGGGGAGAGTTCTGCTTGCACAGGGCTTGACGGCTCTTGACAGTGCTGCAGAAAATGCAAACTCGCTGCAGTTGAGCCCGTGCTGTGTACCGTAGAGTGTGACTGCCCTCTGCTGCTCTTGGACACGCTATACCTTTTGGAAAAGCTTTTTATTGTTTTATTATTTTTAACAAAGGTAAAACCCCCAAAAAGCTGTTAATCCTTGTGATGCACAGTGAATGGATGGCAGCTGTGCCAGACGGCTAAATAATGTTTTCAAGGAACAGGCTGTATTCTAAGCTCAGTTAGAGTAGTGTTAACAGTAAGTGGAGTCTACTGAATTGACTATGGTTTAAGTACCATTTTTTTTTTTTGAATGTTTACATTGGTGAGTAATTTTCAGAGTTGCAGTGACAAACTCTGTGAATAATTCCAGTCTCTATGCTTGAATAAAGTTTTGAGATGCTCTGAAGAGCTTGAAAATAATTTTTAGTATATTTCTGTAGCGCTAAGCTCATTTATGGCCATAACTCGTTTATTTATAACAGAATTTTAAAAGATTTTTTTAAAATGTGTTTCCAAGGTGGAGTTTCTACAAAATCCAGCAACTCTATTTTTAACAAATTATTTTGGCTGTTAAGTATTCATATTATTTTGTGTTTCTCYATAAAACTTAAACCGACAGCAGCTTTTATAGAATATTAATATTCCCTCACATACATTACATATCTAAAGCTACTAATTACAAATTACATTTTACACAAGCTTTGAAGAAGAAGCTATAACGCTTTGTAGAATATTCTTTAAATAGCCTAGTACAATATTAAATAATCATTAGACAAAGATTATTATAAAATCAGGCTGCTAAATTACTGACTTTGTGTTTTATGTGTCCCTAATCTTTCATTTCTTCCTCAAGCAAAACTCCCATCGAAAAAAGCAAGATTTAGGTCTATTGCAGTAATATAAAACATGCACATGAACTACATTGTAGCTGTAGCTGTGAAGAAAACTTGTACATTATATAGTATTATCTGAAAATCAGGTGCAGACTGTATAATTTGGACCTACAACTGGGAAGCTTCATGGCTCTTTGCAAAGTGGTCTGAGTAAAATAATAAGGTCCAAAGTGTCTTTTCAGTTAAATAGGACTTTAAAACAGCTTTGAATTACAAGTTTACAATGAGGTAACGGCATATTTAAATCTGCTTGTGAAAGGAAGTTCTTTAAATTTTGGGCAATTATTTCTGTGCAACCYGTGAAAAAAATTAGTTGGTAGTATACTGGTACTGATCAGGAGCAGCTTAGGTAGTATCTTGTGATGACCTCTTCTGACTCATTAAAAATTCCTCTATTCTCTTCTTGTCCAAATTTCAGTGCTATTCTGCACAGAGCTTTAAGCAGTTTGATGCATCACCATGAAATTAATGCTGTGAAGAATCAATACAATTATAATTTAACACTATGCCAGTTATCCCACTGTTGGTATTCTGTAGAATTGACTGGAAGGAGCGTTCCAGAGCTGGTGCAATACATCTGTACCTCCTGACACCTCCATTCAAATGTATGTTTGTTTTGTGGCGCAGATCAGTATTTTTTCATGCTCCCCACAATGATGTAAATCAGAACTAATTTAGTAGTCTCTACAGAAGAAAAGAGTATCGCAAAGGTCTGCAAATCAGGATGAAGTGCCTTGACAAAGCTGTGGGTGGTAAATTTGTGCGTATACATCTTTCCTGTATCTTCTTCTGCTCCATGTTATTGTTCTTTCACTTCCACAAGGATTGAAACTCACCTAAAATCTTGAAGATAAATCAAATTCATAACCTTAAGTGGATATACAGTTCCATAGAGAACAAGCCTGACAAAGACAGTGAGGCTAATACAATTGTAAGACAGCCGACTAGCCTAGGGGTCTCCTTTAATGTTACTTCCACTGCAATCAAACATTGGCACAAATTCAGACCTGATAGAGGCTAGAGCTCTTGAGAGCTACATGAGATACTGGGCTAATGAGAACKCTCTCAGCACTGCTTGCTAAGTTCATAGGGAAAGTTAATGCTTCCCACTGTACCAGCTACCAAAGAAAGATGCAAATCTGTGGCCAAATTGAAGAATAGGATGAAACTTGAATGAATAACATGAGAGCAAGATCTGTTCTGAGAACTGGATGAAAACAGGAAATACTGTGATCTTGGATCTCAGCATTTCTGTGTGCCAGTAAGTGAGTAAGTATGAACATGGAAGAGAACTAGTACTTATCCTAAAAACATTGTAGTTTTTAGTTTCTATGCCATACTAAGAAACTGAGTCTTCTTCATAATGCCAATATAATTTGTCTGTTTGGACAGTAGGTCCTCAGATCAGATCTCTTGATCTTGTGTCTTATACAGTCAGAATTGTAATAGTAAAATTTAAAACTGGATTTTTTTTCTTGAGTGTTGGGATTTAGCCCTTCATCTGAATAGAATAACTAGATCAAGGCAGCTATTTAATAAGCTCTACTTTCTTATAAACACCATTTCTCTTTCCTGTTTAAAAGCATCCCTGTAGGGAGGCATGGGTGAACAGTGCTCCCAATAGCTACCATATTATTATACTATGAATCATCTAGCAAACTGGCTATTGTTTAAACACCTTACCTTTCAGTTCTGCCATCCTTCATAGCACCTCGTTTTTGGCACTGAAGCCTGGGGAGTAGCTCTCATGAGAGCTGCTGAGAATGTGATTGTGTGAAATGTCAGAGGTATTTTCTAAAAGTGTGTCCCATTCTGTATCATGTAATGCTATAAACATCTCATACGGAGGATCTACCACATAATGTGTCTGACACTGATTTACAAACTGTTAATATATTACAATACAGCTGCTCTGGAACTGGTGAGAGCTAATAAAATAGCTAGCTTAAGCTGGGTCACAAACAGAGAAATAGTTCTTGCCTCTGTTGTTACCAATTTTATCACCTTTTTGATACTTCATTCACAAAACTAAGGAAGGGGCAAACTACTGTCTCCATTTTCCTTGATGGCAGGGTTTTCATCTATGCTCTTCTTTCTTTAAAAATGGGTTTTGAGCAGTCAGAATGTAAATTCCTGTAATTCTATAAAACTGTAGCTTTAGCTTAGTGCGAATTGTTACAAGAACAGTTTAGGAAACTCAGTTTTATTCAGATATTGGAATGACATCTGTACTCCTTCAGGAACATCTACATGGATCTGAAGAGGTGTGTGTGGCACAGGGAGAGTGTTGCTAGAATGCTTTCAAAAAAGAAYACCAAGCCAGAAGTGAAATATAAATTCTAGTTCTTGTGCACTGCATCTTTCCTGTCTTATGCATGAACTCATGAGCTACCATTGTAAAAATTCTGTTTGAAGTACACCTTTCTGCATCTGTTCCTGCCCCAGTAACTTGTAAAGACCAAATTCAACAAACTCACTTCAGAACTCTTTAACTGCTGGCTTGTTGCTTTCCATGGATTAGTTTGTACCCAGATTCCATCACCCATTTTGGCTGTTACACCTTACATCCACATGCGGTGGCCCCATCCCAACTGAGTTATTATGCATGGACCCTTTTCTTAGACGAGGAGGTGGGCTTAGTCTTCTCTCCTCCTGACTCTTTTCTGGGGTGACAACACTGTTTGACATGTCCTCCTTCTCCATCTTGAGGTTCCTTCTGAAATTGGTTGGTGGCAATTCTGAAATTGATTGATGGTGGTCCAACGCAGCAGACGATGGAGTCAGTTATCTGGGGAGGGATGGTGTTCCTCAGAATCCATCTTTAAGRCTCACTCCAAGATCTATTTGCTACTGATTTTCCTTTGGAATTATTTTATTTATCCCCAAATGTCTTTGAAAGAATAATGCTTTTTTTTCTTCCTTCGTCACATATGCAGATTTTGTTTAATTCCTCTGTTTAAATGTAATATATCTCCTGAGTAATCTTCAGAGACAAATGATGTTTTTAACTATTTCTTCCCACCTGGGCGGGCTGATCAACAGCCAGCTGTCAAAGAACTTACTGTTCTGAAGATGCATGTGTAAGTCAGGAAAAAGGATGAGATGAACAAGAAGGAAGAGGAGAGACCCACTGCTAATGAGGAAGTCCACTCGTGTGGGTGGAAGTCCCAGCTACTGTTATAAGGCCATAGAACTAAATGGCAAATGTAAAGCTGTTCATGAATGATATGGACAAGGGCAGATRCAGTAGGAGCTGAGGCAGTGGGGTAGAGTTAAAATGGAAATACAAATATGAACATTTTCTAAAGGTAGCAAAATGGACATAGCTGATATTCAAAGCCAAGAAATCTTGATGAAATTGGATTATCTGTTGTTTTCCTAGGAAGAGCTATACACTGAGCTGAGGCTGTCCTGTCCTCACAGCTTTCCCATAACCATTTTGTCCTGTGTCTGTCAGTCTGGCTGTGCACAGCAGCACAGCCGTGCAGATAGTGTGGATATTTTAAATACCTACTAAAGAAATGATACTTCTGCTRTAGAATTAGAATCGATCCTGATGACAAGCCAAGAAGCCAGTGAGACTTCATTTGGGCTAGTAGCCACAAATAATATTTCTTGGCTGTTTTAAGCCTTCACAAGTTCAGACTAGACATGTAAACTTCCAATGATAATTGTGTATACATTTCACATGCAGGTCCCTGTACTGAGAGGCAATATCAGAAATTAAACCTTACAAGTGTCCAGAAACAATTATAAAATGAGTAGAGTATAGTGATAAYACTGTAAATGGAAATTTACTGAAATGTCAAGGTACTTGCCATAAAATGTAGCAATAATGTGATACTAAACACAATACAGAGTTCAAGTATTAATACCTTTATTATTTTCTCTATTAATACCATAAAGTTCAAACAATCATTGCCAAGCTGATAAGGGGAATAATAATATCATTACTGTCATCTGCTGGAGGGAGCTGTAATGGTTCTGTCATTCTGTCCTGCTGGAAGATCACTTAYGATCTGAGTTGTATTCTGACATAAATCCCTGGAGGTAAATGACAGGACATTACAAGGCTCAGAGGATAATTGTAAACTTGAATGCTAATGACTCAGACTTGTAAAGATACCAATCATAACACAAACGGTAATAAATAGTAAATTAATTTTTCAGTTTGCTTGGCACTATCTGTTCAGAAAAAAAGTTCATTGTATTTTAAGACTTAGTGAGCTCCGCTTGCTGTATTTATTCTACTGTTATTTCCTTTATAGTGATCCGTACATAATGCCACCTTTCATGGCTGGTTTATTTAATGACCATAATCAGCAGGCGATTGCTACAGTTTTAAGAGGATGAATATGCCTTTTCCTGCAGAGTTGTCTGCTTTGCAAAGGAAGCTTCTGAGCAACACAGACCGAGAGGCCTCCTAGAGATGCATATCAGCTCATAGCTTAAATGTGTTTGAAAAACTGTAGTCTCTATCCTATGGCATATGTGAAGCTCTCAAAGTAGTCTCTATCCTATGGCATTGAGTGATATGTGAAGCTCTCCAAGTCTGCTCATAACTTTTCAGTTACAGCTGTCGTAAATATTATCAGCATTTATTCTGGAAATTCTGAGCAAAGTCTTGCCTCCATTTGCGTGTGTGGTTCTTAATTTTAGTCTTTGGTATGTCCGCACGTTTCCACACGAATGAATTCTGCAGCTAGGTTCATTGGCATGAACCTGTTACATCTTACTGACTGCTAAGAGGACGTAACTTTGTCATTTGCTGCGCACTCTGCTTTCCATCAGAATGTATATCGTGTGCTTCTCTTTAAAGCAGAGTGTCACAAGAGACACTGGCGACATGTGCTTCATATTAAGCATCCCTGCACGTGCTCTCTTGGACTGGGAGCACAGCGCTCACCATCTTGTGGGAACGGAGCCGTGCAGGTAGAAGGAGAAATTAGTCCTGTTTCTTGGGGCTGCACGAAGAATGCACTAAGGCCTTCTCTGTTATTTATATAAGTTATGTGCAATTCTATGGGAGATTTTCTTCCTATGATTTTCTCCATATTATTTAAGGTTGTCATCTAAATGTGGAAAACAGAGTACAACTAGTACTATTTTTTCTCCCTTCAGGATAGATATCATAATTCTGTATTCATGTATACTATTATTTTTTGTTTTGTATGACGTACTGACAGTGAAATTTGCCACAGTCTTGTCAATCTTTGGTTTTGTTAAAAAAATTATATAAAAACACAATATTTACATTAAAGATAGGATGAATATATAAACTGCTTCATTACTTCAAAGTATAGATATTCCGAAAGGAGCATATTTCAGGTATCAGATTTATCATCAGGAGCATTATTACTTGTTAAAGATAGGCTTGGGAGTAAGAGGGCCTCAGGCAAAGCTRTGGGCCATGTTTGTTAAACGTAATGGTGTGCATTTCTGTTGCGTTGTGGAAGAATGTTGCTGGTCATGGACTTCACAGGTATGTTTCTAAAGTTATTTTTGTTTTAGAAACAAACAAACMAAAAGACTTGCAGAAGAGCAGCCTGTGCATTTAATTATAATACCGAATAATAATTAATAAAAAAAAATCAAAAATAAGTTACTAGCTGCTGTATAATTAGGTATCTACACCCATCAGATCAAAGTATGTAAATGAACTACATTCTAATAAGCCCCACTGTTTAGCTCAAGAATGATAATGAATCTAATTTGCCTGCCTTAACTTAGCCAAAACCACTAACTATGTGATTCTCTCTGCTTTGTATGTTTTTTGAGTTAGTACTAACACAAGATAATCAATAATGGGGAATAATCTCCTAAGTGACTCCCACTAATGCTAATGGGAGTTAATTGCTTATATTTAGAGGCGAATGTGCGGTTCTGGCACCCCAGTGAATATAAATTACGCAGCAGCATAGACTGCACAACRGGCTAAATCATCCCCACCCAGCAGAGGATGAAGGTTGCTAGGGGAAAACAGCCTTCTTCCTTCTGGGAAGGTCTCCAGGAGTCGTCTTGCTGCTCATAGGAGGATTTTGCTGGCCTGGCAAGAGTGACCTTGCAGGGCATGTCACTGGACCCATGACCTGTGGGACATGTCATCAGTGCCCCCAGTGCCTGGGGAGAAACGCTGCCTGGGCATTTGGTGGTGCCGCTCCAGACCCTAGCCGCAACCAGCACGCTGCCACTTCACGTGGCCTCAGAGGGGCATGGAGCTCTGAGACTCACAGATGAGCTGGCTCAGGGAGTTCTCCTATTTTAATTTGACTGTGCTGACTTCAGTATCTGTATTTCTTTCAGCTCTCCCCTGAATAACCACAGAAGAAGGGACAACGTCTTGTCTATGCTCCCATACACTTCATTGTCACCATATTTTGCTCGTATTTCATCTGCCTCTAGGGCACAGGTGAAAACACTACCATAGACTGTTGGCAACAGAAAATCCCTGAAATCGCTGTGGGGCTCATTTACCCTTGGCTGTCCTGGCTTCTGCTTGCTGTGATTCAGGTTTGAGGGGCTTGGAAAGTACAGCCAGAAGAACGGCATAGGCTGGAGGCATTTACGGCTCCTGATGCTTCACGAGGTGAGGTTAAACAGCCACGTGGTTCTGCCTTTGCCATCTGCGAGGTGGTGCCTGGAGGAAGGTCATAGCTAGAAGGTCTGGAGGTTAGTCTAACATCTTTGGAGATGTCCCATGGTAAAACCAGCTTCTGCGAGGTTATATCCAAGGAGCAGCCCAGTCTACTATTTCCCTTCTTGCTCACACAGGCGTGTTACTAATGAGGGGAAATCGAGTTTTTAATGTGATTAGGAGTTTGTGAGATCCTATTTTGAATGGATGTGCAGGGACTCTGGCATGTTAACTCCACCATTAACATTATGTGGGACTGAAACTCTGTCACTGCTCCAAGCAATCCTATTTAAATTAAATTGGGCCAACATGCCTTTATCTGTTTTTAAATAAGAAACAAGAACAACAAAAGCTATCACAATTTAGCTGAGTCTGTGAAAAGTGCTGTATTATCCTAGCTTCAAAAAAGACCCATAGACCTGAAGATGGAATTTTGCATATTGTTACTCTATAATTTAGGTACTTCAGTATTTAAAAAATTATATGACTGAGTTATTTACAGCAGAAGAGAGGGAGTTGTGCGTATAGATTAGCTTCTTGTCATGTTTTAAAATCTGTAATGGGCATAATGGAGTCAGTTGTACAATGGTAATTTGCAAAGCCCCATTGATTTCAATGAAAGTGCAATGAAGATGGTTAAAGGTATTGGGAGGTCTAGTGCTTCCAAATGAAGAGAGATTAAAAAGGCCAATGTTAGCACAAGGAACAAATAGAAATGAATGAGATTATATAGAAGGTTTAGAGTGCATAAATCCAGGAATAGGTTATCTGCAGTATAGAGAAATTTTATTCCCATATTTAAATAGAACTCAAAAGTTTTTGTGTTTTGACTTAAGCTATTTGACTTATTTATTTCTTATGAGCTGGATTTCAAAGGGATGCTCACTTCCACCCACTGCTTCTCAGAGTGTTCATTACTTGTATTTTTTGTTAAGTGAGCAGAAAAAGTTGAGAGCTGTGAGCACCAGGCATGTGTGAATGAGCTGGGAAAAGGAGCAGTGGCAAAGAAGTGAGCAGTGACCTGTTTTCAGTTGCTTGCAGTTTTGCCAAAGCTGAACTTCTTGTGCAGAGGCTGTTTACTCCAGCTGGGTCTCTTAAGCTCAAATTTTTGGAAAGTTTTGGCTGAAATGGTCCAGCTGCTTCCAAAGATGAAGCTTTATATATGTAGTGTGTAGATACATATAGGGTAACCTTTTCTTTGGATTCTCAAGAACCCACCTGTGGGTATTTGTAGGATAAGAAATTTGGCAGAGAGGTGATCTGGGCATTGTCAATACAGCCACAGAGTGCTAGATCTATTTGGTCTGAGAGTCAGGCTTGGCAAAAGGAAATTTTTAAAAGCTTGGTGTGAGTGAAGACTGGATGAAGTTCTCAAGGTCTCTGCTGATTACTGGGTCAACAAGAAGTACGACAGCAGTTTTTGCAGAGAATTATTTTCTTGCAATATGGTCATTTACTGAGTGTCTAAAACTTTCTACCTTGGCTGTTCATCCCCTGGCACACTGAGATGAGGCTGCTTTTGAACTACTGCTCTTAGTGGGGTGAGTTTCTCACTAAAGTATAGTGGACGTGGCCCTTGTTCCCCCATCCAGTCACCAGTAAGTGCTTCTTCTAGCCTTTCTCTGTCTTCTTAGTATGTGTATCTGGCTTCTAGCATGAGCTGCTTTGTTGTAATGTCTTGAACGCAGCACCTCCTTCTGCTCAACATAAGCTGAACTGAGAGACTCGTCAGCCCACTTTTTTAAAGTTTTTCTTCCTGAACAAACATGAAGTCACTTCACAAAGTCCACTCATTATTGCTTGCTAAATCCTTTCCCAGAGAAATGTCCCGTTACTGGGAAAGGAAGGAATAATGTTTTGCTGTGACATCTTTTTTGGTAGTCTCAAGACTGCTCCAAACAGAAATGATGTTTCCCTTTATTCTTCTGTAAGGATCTTCCCCAAATATTAACAATGCCAGCTTTCAGGAATAAATTGTTTGAGGTTATCAAGGCATGAGTCAGTGAAGAAACTCCTTCACTTATTTGCAACAGCTGGATCATAATCATCAGAAATAACATCAGCTGCAAGGACCTGGAGTTGTTGATTCTGTCATGTATTGCGATTTTGTTGTCTTCGTGGGTATTCAGTATTTAATTTTTAAAAGTGTCCTCCATCTTAGTACTTAGAAGAAATAGATCTCTGAGACTGAATGATACTCCGTACTTAAATAAGAATTGTAAGAAGGTGAAGATATTGTTTCTTGTTTTTGAAGGGCTGGCGTATGGAGCATCATACTAACTTTATATCATGCTGGAGAAGCGCTCTTCGTGGATACTTGCAGGACTGTTTTATTATTCTCCTTTAGCTCCTCTCTTAAAACTGTTGTAGCAAGACACTGCATATAACCTTAACAGCAGCTAGGCAGCTGGTGTGCAGAGACATCTGCCCATCAAGTTGACCAGTATTACCACATTGGTTTTTGCTCTTTCCTGTTTGTCTGTCTGTAATCACATGCTGTGCCTTGCCCTACTTTTCAGTTGCAAGCGCTGCTCAAAGTGTTTGGTGTTTGTGCGACAGCATAATGCAGGTTTGGTCCAGGGTCTCAACCCTGGGCAATGCAATTGTTACTAGCAAGTATAACAAGCGAGTGGACGCATATGTATATGCATATATATGTATGCATGTGCATGTAGTGTGTGTGTATATATGTACATATATGTGTATATACATGTGTGCATGTAGTATGTAATTAAACGTATAATTTTGCACACAAAGTGCTTGAAAAAGGCTGAAATGTTTTTTTCTAAGAATCTTCCAAATTGTTAGAAGATTCCCATCTTCTTGTTCTGGGAAGTTGTAATTGCCTTAATGAATCTTATAAATCCTATGTTTCATTACTCAGCTGTAATGAAAGCCTCAATTTCTTCAGCCATAAAGCTGAGCTATACCTTCCTGGGGCAGAACATTTGGGTGGTTCGGGAAGAGCTTTCCAATTTGATATTAAGAGGTAGAGCAGGAAATCCCATTAAAAAACTCCCTCTCACCCCTACATTTTTTCTCTGTAGGAACATTTCATCCTCTAATGATAGTAATGATTGAAACCTTTTATTAGTAGCATAAACATAGCTCTCTTCCAGACACTGAGGAGTCAGAAAGGCTATTTTCTTACTGTAAATCACAAATTTTCTACATGTGTGTTGTAATGTTAAGCCAAGTAAACTATCCCAAAATACTAGAAAAAATTTCTTTCGTAGCAACCTGTCATCATTTGTTACCTTTTTCATCAGTGACAGAAGTACAGGAAGTTTTGTATCTGGTATTGAACRTGAAAAGATAGTAATCCTGCCAGGGAACAAAAAGCAGTAGCAAGATTCATTTCAAGATGTTCTATGTCTCTACTTTTGGAGGACTAAAACCATCGAAGCAGCTAAATAGTTATGTCACTGCTACTTACACTGAACCAGTTTTAAGTGATTGAGCTATAGGCTTTGTGTATAGAGGGCTTGAATCACCAAGCATTCTGGTTTTAGCAGCAGCGTTAACAACAAAAATGATACTACATTATTTTTGTAGATAGTCAAGAGTATCCAGACAGTTTTTAACTTCCAGCTTTACTTCTGTAAATTGTGTTATGAATAAGGCATGCAGTAATGCATCCATTCAAATTATTGTATCCTCTACTTTCAGGAAGCAAGGAGATATTTGGGGAAATATATTAGTAAATTGCTTCTTTTGAATTTGGAGGCATATTTATTTTTAAGAAGATTCAGAACATTCTGTAAGATTGCAAATATTTTATAGCCATCTTTTGGATTTTGGATTTGGTATAGACTGTGCTGCAAACTCTGCCTCTCTGTGTTATCTAGATACCTCCTTGTTTGCCAAGATTGTAAAATGAATTTGAGAGACATTATATACCTGTGTCTGTGAGTAGATATAAAGAAGATAAGAAAATTGTTCATTCAGTCCCTCTCTCTCTCTTTCACTCTCTTTCCCTTTCTCTCTCTTTGTCTTTGTATACAAAAACATAGTTGAACTTGTCAGATGACAGGTTTATTGTGGTAAGTCCATTGACTTAAGTGGGGATAACTTGTGTAGAGAACTGACATTCAGATCAGAGAGAAGAGTGTTAAGGAAGTGATTTCTGCCTGGATGTAAGCACAGTTTTTCAATCAAAAGTGTGTTTTATTGTGAACTGTATTCTTATTCTTGCAAGTAATGTGTGCTCTTTATCTGACATTGATAGTACTAGTGTTGGATTTTAGTGGAAGAAACTCTTAATTGCATAAGTTGCACTGACACAAGTATCAGATCCATGATCTATTCTCTTATTTACACACATTTTTTTTTTCTTTTTGGTTTATCCAAGAAAAAAATGCTAGACCTTTTAGAGGTGAGTCTTAAGTTGCAGTAAATGGATTTAGTTCTAGTGTACAGAAATTGGTTCTTCATTTTCTTATTACTCATTCTCCATATTTCAAGTTATTGGCTGAGAAATAATGTTTCCTATTTAAAAGGAAAAGAAGAAGGAAAAGTTGCCTAAGAAACTTAAAGTTTCCTGAAAGCTTCCTCTGGTTAGTCATTACAATAATACTAAAGCCCCAGGTAATTTCTGTATCTATAAAGCTACACAGAGGGTAGTTCAGTCGTTTTTCAGGTATAATTATTTTGTAGCGAGTGTGCTGCTTTTTTTTTGCAAAACCATGGTTTAATGTTGAGAAGTATTACGCTATATTATGTGAGTCTCTGGTATGCCTCGGTGGCATGTCAGCTTTCCCAAAACCACACTTATGGGGCTTAATCCAATGCCTGTCAGTGAATTTCAGGTTCTTCTCTGGATTCAAAGAGCTTTGGACAGGGACTTTTGGARGGCTTACTGGCTTGTCCAAGGTCTTGGCCTTGGCAGCATCATAGAGCAGTGAAAGCAACAGTCAAAAATATATTGCAGATGAGGCCCATCCATTTTTATCAAATGAAAAATTAAATTATTCAGTTAAAATACTGGCGCCTTCCCTGTACTAGAGCTCCCACCAGCACCATGATAAGTAAGTTCTGCATAGGAGGTCGGCTAATGTACCCCAACGAGAAGTGCAGTGTTTTTACAGACAGACCTGCTGTTGACTAGGTGTTGCATATCCATTAAGTTCTTCAGAGCATGTAATAARATGATCTAAAATATTTCTTTAGTGAATGTAATCTTAAGACAGCATTAGGCAACTTGCAGGATGAATGCAAGAAGTGCCAAAGCACAGAAGCAGAGGAAACCGACAGAATCCTACAGGGAGCTGGTTAAAATCCACTTCACTTGAGTGGCCAGCCTAAGAGTACAGAGAGGTCAATATATCCATAATTATTATTACAATTTTCTCTTTAAAATATGCCAAGTTCTTTAGGAAAAAAGAAGAGTTTCTTTAAAAAACCTTTTAAATTACAGCTTCAAAGCATTAACTTGTCTAGTAGCTTCCTAATTTCCCCAAGGATCTAAGAAGTAGGCATTAAGATTCTTGGAGCAAGACAAAGACTTTTAAACTTCATGATTTTTAAAATATGAGCATTTTATATATGTTACAGAAAGGGGGCAGCTAATTTTGTGTGACTCCTACTAACTAGTTTTGGATCCTGTATAAAAGTGCTGGTAGTTATAGGGAGAATACACTATCTTTTCATCTTCAGACTAAACTTTGGCATTTTGAAGAGACCAACCTATTTCCATTTCGCATATCTCTTTAGAAAAATATTTTGGTAATGGAGAAGAATGACTTCTGTTTCTGAATTTGAAAAGTTTCATAGCTTGTAAATAATATCCATCTTATTTTTTCGACATATTTATTGACTATGGCTAATGAATGAAGCATACTTCATAATGATGACAATAAGGAAAACATTTCTCATCCATTATGTGGCACTTCAAATAATTAATTTTGGCGTATGAGGTGCATAACTCTCCCTACTGCCTTATGAACTTGCTAGATAAGTGTTATCTTTCCAAGGATAAGGCACTGGCAGCATCAGTATTAAAGCATAGGACACTTCTCATTATCCAAGGCAAGTTAGCATGTCAAGTGATTATTGCACCTAATGTCAATTCAAGAAGTTTCTTGTGCCARATGACACATGATGTGCTAGCCAGTTATGCTTACCACTAGTTAAAATCCACAAAGAGCAGTAAAATTAGGAATGGTGCTGTACCTTCACATTAGAGCATATTCAGTGGCATACAAGGATCATATATACCTGTAGGAGAAAAGAAAACAATGTCTGTGGGGAGAACTGTTGCATCTCTGAGGGCTAAGCTAAAAATCACTCACAAGGGTAGCCTTTCTGACTTAATAAGATTTTTTTTCTGATTTTTCCTGGAATGAATCAGAGCAGAATTCAGATGCCGTGGCAAGAGACAGCTCTGTTAGTTGAATGCAAGTAAGTGATGTCAAAGATGCTACAAAAATGGAACACACAATGATCAGATCCATATGAGTTTATAATCTAAACYGACAATAGTGACCAATGGGTCACCAGCTCCTTGTGCATCTAAAGTGTGTAAATAAGAAAGTGACAAAATGATAAGGAGTTGAGCCTGGCGTGATGAGTGAAGCATTATAGTCAAAAAGAACTGCATCTAACATGGGAAATTCTATAGCAGACCTCATAATCACAGACAAATTGATCACAGTACTAAAAAATATCAATTGGCTTAGTGTAGATTATCATAACTTGACTACAGTTGCTAYGTGTAAACAGAGTAAAGTTTCAGCAGTAACCAATAAGCTTGATATTTTAAAAGGGTCACTACTGATGAAAATGAAAATAGATCTGAGCCAATCATCCAGGCAAAAGAATTTAAAMAGAATGGTAATTGAGTTAAAAACTTTCTACTGAATCCCTCAAAAGCCACAGACTAGCAGTGGAGAAAAAAAGACTAGCCTGCTTAAAAGCCATCTGACTTAGAGAAGTGAAAGCAGATGCAAACAAATGGAAAAATGAAATTTGATAACAGGTGTGGGAATTCTGTAGGAATTGCAGAAAATGAATGTGGGAAWCGAGAACATAATAAGGAGCTTCGGGCAGTAAGGGGTGAGATTCATAGARGAGATACATTAGAAAAAGAGAAAATCTGATAGCAGCACTAATTCATCAGAGGATGGAAGTGGCAGAATTCTTGATAATGGTATAGAAGAGACTGAAATTTTCCAAGAGTATTTCTGTTCTTTGTTTAGGCAGAAGAACGGCAATGGGGTCAGACCACGCAGTCGTAATGAAACACTTCCCATTCCAACCGTAGTTGAGAGCATGTTAAGCAGGAATTACTGAGTGTGGAAGGAGAGGGTTTGTCCTGCGTCTCTGGGTTTATTGTGAATGGTCAGGTGAACAGGAGCTCCGAGGAGACGCCATGGCCAAAAGGGCTAATGAGATTCTTGGATGTATAGACAGGGAAGTTTCAAGGGAACAAGAGAGGTTCTGTTACTTCTGGTTTTGGCGCCGGCGTGACTGCTGCTGGCACACTCTCTCGATGCGGTTCTCCATAATTCAAGAGGATTCTGACAACTGGCGAGCGTTCGGAGAATAATGACAAGAGTGATTAAAGAATTGGAAATAATGCTCAGCAAGGAGAGAGGGGGACTCGAGGAGCTTGTCCTTGCACGTACAGTCTTTCCTTCTCCTCAGAGTACCGTCCTTTTCATCCTGTACTCGGTAGAGGAATTATGGGTGCTAATAATGACTCGGTTCCAGTGTGGTATCATCTCTGCTTGTCATTGATAAGGGGAACTCTTGCTATTTCTCTGATATAAAGGTCAATGCAATTCTTGCTTTTATAGCTTCCCTCCATATTGTAAGAAAGTGTAAAAATGAACCCGGTAAAGCCAAAGTTATTCAGGATTAAAACACTTCTGTACTTTAACTGTTTTCCTCTTGAGGCATTTCATTCTCTGAGTTGAATCTGCTGAAATACCTYGGAAACAATGGTTGCTGTCTTCACTGTGTGTTATCCTTACGCCTACAGGGACAGCACCTCAACTTCCGACTTTATTGGAGTCCTGTTAATTCACACCATGTTAGGCTCGGTTCACGATATAAAGGCATTGTTCACTGATCATTTTAATTTAACATGGTTTGTTTAAAAAGACATTGTTTCCAAGGTCAGTGTTTTAGGCCTTTATGTAAATGCTCAATAACTTTTATCAAAATAGTTAAAAGAAGAAAATAATTATAATCATATAATTACATGTAATTTAAACGTTGGCCTTAATGGAGTACACCACAATAGAACTTGCCAAGGTAAAATGTGTCCTGATTAAAAGGCATTATAAGCTCTCTATCTGTTTATTTTAAGAATGCTGTATTAAAACCTACATATAGTATGATACTTTTGTGATCTTACACCATTGATATGAAAAGCTTTAGTTAATTACATATCCTAATGGAACACTCAGCATTTTATCTCTAGAGATATTGCAACAAAAGAATAAGCTTTACAGATGTCCTTGTTTTGAGGTGGTTGGGTTTGGGCAGTTGGCTCACATCTATTCTTTTGCAATGAGACATGAAATGGAAAAAAAAAAAAAGAAAGCTAAAGCAATACAAGTTACTAATATAAAAGGCTAAAAGATAATATAGTGAAATCTATACAGTTATGTAGTAAATATCTACTTTCTTTCTAAGATGCTAATTAAAAGTTCAGATTTATTATTTTTCTTTGAAAATAAGGAAACGTAAAGACATTGATATAATAGATAATATTAGTCTGAAATAGCTTTTGATACAGCTAATCTTTTGATGAAGATGGATTTGAGATCATTTTTCTATCTCCTATTTTGGGAAGTATCCTTGAGAACTGTAGATTTCAGAACTGCATGGTAAAGAAACATATATAACATTAATTACTTAAGGAAAAAATGATCAGTTCCTTTCAAGCATTCTAAAAGATTTTGATCTAAAATCAATTACAAACTACAAAATACCATGGGAAAAAAAATAYATTGTTCCAGCTACAGAATACCAAGAGAAAGAAAAAAATTGTTATTGTTTGTTCAGTGGTTGATGATAGCAATTGAGGATCTAGTGAAATAGATTTGCACAAAACTGATTTCTTAAATGCAGTTTCAATAATATGGAACTTTGCATTCTGAGAAAACATGGGAAAAGAGTAGGAAATCGTCACATAAACTAAACAGAATATTTGGCTGAAGTACAATCTCCCAGAGTAAACAGTCATTACTGTAAGAATGGAGAAGCAATCACATCRGTTAAGTGTTTTGCACTTGTCAATTCCTGTATTTTCCATCCTGAGCTTTAACTGGGCTGATGGACTCCTGCTACTTCTGCTGGAAGAGGACGTTAGCAATAAAACACACTGAAGGAAACATAGCATGTAGAGGGAAAAGTGGCAGAAAAGATTATGGAAAAAAAAAAAAAAAAAGAAAGTTCAGCTTTATACTTTAGTAAAAGCAGTTATATTTAGCCTCTCTTGATAGGAACTGTAGCCCTATTTCAATTTAGAAACAATTATTTTTGTTTAAAAAATATTGCACAGGTGATATATTTTACCATTTTTAAATCACTCTGTTCATTTAAGGAATAAAAAGGGTTTTGTTTCCTGGCTAAGATTATAGCTCAATATGTATTTTATGTATTTATTTGGGTGCATATTTTAATACTGTGACCATAGCTCTGAGAAAAAAAAAAGTCATAATATTTACACATATAAAATGATAAAGTGTTTAATACCCGTTGATGTATGTTTAAGTSATATACTCCCTTGCAAGTTCTTGTTCTGTGGACATTGGAAGTTTTAAAGCTGGCTCGGCTGCCACCATTTTGTAGAATTTGTTTTAATACTCCATCAGTCCATGGCACTTTCTCGAAATGCAYGTTATGTGCTTCAAGCAGAATCAACCACTGATTCAGAGCTCAGGATCACACACCAGGATGTCCAAAATCTCCCACCACTTTGATGCAAACCTGTTACAGTGCCCGGGCCTTTGATAGGACCAAGATAAGCCTGCARCGTCTGTGCTGATTTCCCTCCTTGTGCAGAGATGACCGAGGAGCAGGATTTAAAACAGAGTGGACCTGGGAAGTGGGGCACCTTCCCGTCCTGGCAGCCAGGAGTTCGCTGGGGAGCGCAGCTTCCTGCAGGCTGGGGCTGGCGGGAAACTTCTGCTCTTTTCAGAAGAGATGGGGCAGAGAAATTCCCCTTCCCACAACACTCCTTTGCTTTAATCCCAGCTGCAAGACCGGAGGGGGAAGTAGGAGTTCACATCCTTCTGCTGGGGAAGCGGGGGGATAGCTGGATGAGAGAGGCAACAGAGACCGTAAAAGAAATTAGACAGATAAATATGAGTTTTAAGTCTCTAAATGAATCTGCAGGCATGCTGAACAGTACAGTAATCCTGGGTAAGCTTTGCTCTTGGCAAACATTTATTCAATGGCCATTTAATAGCTCCTGACTGACAGGAAGTCTGTAGTGTAATCTAAGTCATTCCCTCCCCGCCGCCCCGATCAGTCACTCTGGAGAGATTCCCTCTCCTGCTAACTGCGAGGGAGAAAGGATATAACTGTTCTGTCTGAAAATTCCACTTGAACTAGGGTTCAAGGATAAATATTACCTCCCCTCGGATATGTTAACTATTTTTTAATGATGTGATCTGATATTTTAACAGTGTGCGCAGTGCAGCAGAGCTTTGGGTTTGTTGTTTAAATATCTTTGATGGTATGTCATAACAAATTAGTTTCTAAATGTTGCCAATTTGGCAGACAAAGCTGATTATTTCCTGCAATCACACTGCATATGTGCACAAGATTATAATTAATGACCAGGGATGCCAAGCACACTTTAATAATAATCCTTCAGCATTTAAGGGACTGTTAGTTATTGGCATTTGCGCCTTGTGTTGCAGAGGAAAGGGGCAATGAATACTGATAGATCTATCAGTGTCATAGAATCCAATAGTTTCCTGATTTTTCTTATAAATTGGAGGATTCACTGGGAGTTATTGACAAAGCAGCTGCAGTGAATATTAACAGTGTTTGTGCTGCTTTCACTGAAGCGGTACGAACTCCTAATTAGATTGGAATTGCTCTTTTGGCAACTTTGCAAGGCGGTTTTCCTTAGCATATTGTCCATTTTGTGTAAGGATTATAAGGAAATCAGTGGTGTATTTTTGAAGAGCATGAGAATGTCAAGACAGCAGAGAGCTGGATCAGAATAAAAACTGAAGTGGAAAGGAACACTGGATGTTAAAAAAATGGTGAATCTTGCAGTAATATCCAATAGAAGCAGGACGTGGATCCAATTGCAGTACTCTTCTCAGGGTGCTCAGTGAAACATCTCTTCAGGGATATTATGTGCACAGCGCAAGAGCTGTTGTAACACTCTAATATTTGGGGCAACCAGAGTGTAAAAAATAAAAGTACAAAGCTGAGTCCATGATTGACTTGGCTCCAGCATCTCCTTTCCAAACATTTGCTCCAGGTATCTGCTCTTGGGCAGAAATAAAGTCGTAGTGGAAACAGTTCTACATTTTATTTCCTTTAAGTGAATCGGTTGATGTCAATACCGCCCTGGCACTGAAAGTTGGCTTTTAAGTTGTAGAAGTTGTTTGTGACAAAAGTGCCAGATAAGTATGTGAATGTTGTGAGAAGAGAGCGTTCTTTGGACGTTCCTGGAGTCTTCAGGATTTCACAGAATCCCAGAATGTTTGAGGTTGGAAAGGACCTCTGGAGATCATCTGGTCCAACTCCCCTACTCAAACAGGGTCACCTACAGCATGTTACCCTGTCCAGATGGCTTTTGAATATCCACGGAGATGGAGACTCCACAACTTGTCTGGGCAACCTCTTCCACTGCTCAGTCACTTTCACAGTAAGGAAAGTTTTCCATGTGTTCAGGTGGACCTTCCTGTGTTTCAGTTTGTGCCCTTTGCCTCTTGTCCTATCACTGGGCACCACTGGAAAGTTTCTGGCCCTCTCTTTTTTGTACCCCTCCTTTCATATACTTATACACATTAATAAGATTATCCCCTCTCAGTTTTTTCTTCTCCAGACTGAACAGGCCCAGCTCTCTCAGTCCTTCCTCATATAAGAGGTGCTCCAGCCCACTGATCATCTTTGTAGCCCTACGCCGGACTCTCTCCAGTAGCTCCATGTCTCTCTTGTACTGGGGAGTCCGGAACTGGGCACTGTACTGCAGATGTGGCCCCACCAGAGCTGAGTAGAGAAGAAGGTTCTCTTCCCTCAACCTGCTGGTAATGCTCTGCCTAATGCAATGTAGGAGGTTCTTGGTCTTCTTTCCACAAGGGCACATTGCTGGCATATGATCAACTTGCTGTCCACCAGGGCTCCCAGGTCTTTCTCCACAGAGATACTTTCCAGAAGGTCAACCCCCAGCCTGTACTGGTGCATGGATTATTCCTCCCAAGGTGCAGGACCCTGCAGTTGCCCTTGTTGGACCTCCTGAGGTTCCTCTCCGCCCATCTCTCCAGCCTGTCCAGATCCCTCTGAATGGCAGCAAAGCCCTCAGGTGTGTCAGCCACTCCTCYCAGCTTGGTMTCATCAGCAAACTTGCTGAGGATGAACTCTGCCCCTTCATCCAGGTCATTGATGAAGAAGTTGAACAACACTGGACCCAGTACTGACCCCTGGGTCAATACTGCTAGTCACAGGCCTCCATCTAGACCCTGCACCACTGATGAGGACCCTCTGAGCTCTGCCTTTCAGCCAGTTCTCAATCCACTGCACTGTCCACTCACATAGCTTGCACTTCCTGAGCTTGCCTAGGAGGATGTTATGGGAGACAGTGTCGAAAGCCTTGCTGAAGTCAAGGTAGACAACATCCCCTGCTCTCCCCTCCTCTACCCAGCCAGTCATTCCATCAGAGAAGGCTATCAGACTGGTTAAGCAGGATTTCCCCTTGGTGAATCCATGCTGGCTACTCCTGAYCACCTTCTTTKCCWCCATATGTCTGGAGATGACATCCAGAATGAGCTGTTCCATCACCTTTCCAGGGATGGAGGTGAGGCTGACCAGCCTATAGTTGCCTGGGTCCTCCTCCTTGCTCTTTTTGAAGACTTGAGTGTCATTGACTTTCTTCCAGTCCTCACGCACCTGTCCAGTTCTCTACGACCTTTCAAAGATGATGGAGAGCGGCCTGGCAAAAACATCCACCAGCTCCCTCAGTACCCATAGATGCATCCCACCAGGGCCCATGGACTTTTTACTTAAAAAATAAAGTTTACTTAAGTGATCTCTAACGTTCCTTTCTCCAGATTTTCTCCCTGGTCTCCAAGGCTTGGAATTCCTGTGGGCCAGTCTTGCCTGTAAAAACTGAGGCAAAGAAAACATCTTTGTCTTTTCTTTATCCTTTGTCACCAGGGCCTGTTTCCATTTATTGCCTCCATTAACATTGTTCCTTCTTTGCCTAGGCAAAGCTCAGCCCTGGAAGGATCTGCATTTCCTTGCTGCTGACAGTCGACTGAGCTCCTATCAAAGACCACCATTAAAACATAAGGATCAGAGGGGTGGTTGTGAAGGCTCATAAGTCTGCAGAAATACGAAACTCTCTTTCTATTCCCCAGAATTTGACATGCCCAGCAAGACTAGTACAACTTTTTACMCCCCTTTTTTTTCTCTTTCAGTCTCCCTCTGTGAGACTTTTCTTCCCTCCTGCATTTAGGTTAATATAAATGTCTCTTGCCCCTGAACATTTTATATTCCTTCAGTGTTCAGCAAAGGCATTACAAAGTATGCCCTGAACTCAAAGAGCRTCATGAGGTATTCCTGTCTTCTTCTCCATAGGACTGAACTGGTGAAGACATGGATGCACACAGAGAAAAGGTTGTTTGCTTCTTTCAGTACTCTAAACTGCAGGTTGAAATCATTTTGGTTAGTGCTTCTAAAAAAGAGCAAGGTTGTAAATTTAAAAAAGAAAATGGCTAAAAAAAAAGGTGCCATTTCTTGCTTCAAAGCTCTACAGTCAAAACCAAAAATTCTTGAGACTCTTGAAATTCTTCACTTCTGCCCCTGATCAGTTCACTTTTCTGTATCTCAGCTTGCCTGTCTGTAAAATAGGCTATAAAAATATTGGGCTCTGGAAAGTCAAAATTTTGCTGATTTGGAGACCTACTGATAAAGAACACTGTGAAAAAACAATATATAGTTATTATTCAGTAATATAAGGGAATTAAAATCTCCTTGGTGATGAAAATTGTAGAATGTTGCCATATTATGTGCGTAGAGGAATATAATTGAGCTTTAGTATAAACAGAGATGCTAGCAGATGAGCTGCTCATGATACTGATCAATAACCGTCTTTCGCCGTAATTGTTCCAGCTTGTGTATGTGAGTTATTGATCTGTCTTTTCTTTCTAGCTTCTTTGTGTTTTTCCAGTTACTAATTCATTCCTGCTTTTTGATTTTAGAGAGTTTAAATAAAAGCTTGAAAAGGATTATCAAACTGAGCCTTGAGAAAAGATTGCTTAAAGCCAGCATTTACCCCCCCCCAAAAAAAAACCCAAAAAACAAACAAAAAAAACCAGACAATAATCCTGATGACTATCCCAGCTTATCAGTGMGCTGTCTAGTAGGGCCGGCAAACTAGAATAATTTATAACTGATTATGAGAGGTCTAGCAGTGAGCACAACTGCTCAGCATTGTTCAGGATCAGTTCACTATATCCACCGTGTGGTGTGTCTGGTATGTAGAGGTCTGCGCATTTCCAAAGGGGTTTATCTTTGGTGGAGAATTTGAATGAAGACACACAATGTCTAAAACACTCCACCCAGGGCTTTTTCTAAGACCTGAATAATGAGTCATGCTCAGTACTAATGTTTTTAAAACCCAGTCAGCTCTGTCAGTTGTTTGGTAGTGAGCTGAATTTGGGGGCAGTGTTCATTTTGAACTAGCAGGGGGCAAGGCCCCCATTAGCTTCTGCCTGAGTCTAACACATTCTCTGATTTTTGTGCAGAGAGAAGAGAGCAATGTTCATCCATGTGCCCAGGTTTCACTTTAGATTTTATGGAATAAAACCTGCATCTGAAATTCTAACCAAAATGCTTTTACTTGTCATTGTAGATGCTGGGGCATTGCAATAATCTGATATATCTCTAAATAGGTGGGAAAACACTTCTTTTTTTCTCTAGGTTGAGTTTGAAAATGATCTGGAGGGGGGGAGCCTTTGGATGGTACTATCCATTAGTCCAGTGTCAAGCGTACTGTGGTATGGCTAACATAGCATAGCTCACATCTAAAAGGAGCAGACATGCTCTACTTCGTCAGCTGTAGTGTAGCTACCAGAATATCCAGGAATAACTTGAAATCAGGTAACTTACTCAGTTTTCAAAACTTGCTGAGTATATTTTTCTTGATTAAAAGCAATATTCCTGTAACCAAAAGCTTTACAGCATGGGAACAATTGTGTTTTGTTCTCTTGCATCACTGTGTRCATGTCTTTGCATGAAATGAATCAACCCCTTTCTGTTCATCATACATCTTTTTGCTTGAACCTCATTTCAGTGGAGCAAATTCTTAAAGGTTGTCCCCTAATCGCAGCTTCTGCACTGCTTTTGAACTGTCCTTACAAGGTTGGTGCACTCTAATTCTTCAGCAACTCTAGCAACATCTCTCAGTGGGTAGGCAGCCAAGGTCAAGGGAAACACCAAGGGCTACATTTCCTCTTGACTTAGATCTAGTGCAACCTACAAATGACAGTGGTCTATTTCATGACTAAACTTAGGAAAGACCTGAAGTCATTACTTTTTTATCATGCTGAGAATCTCTTTTTAATGTGGAATTTGAACTGAATTGGGATGCCCAGTGCTACACAAACTTTGCCTTTCTCACACCTCTCTTCTTGCCTCAGTTGCATCCCTCAGGTTCGTTTTGCRCCCTCCTACCTTAGTTCTCTGCTTCTGTGTATAGTGCTGCTTTAGCTGTCCCTTGCCACCTTCTTTTGGCATTTTCCAGGACCCYCTTCCTTTGAAGAAAGAGAAAGGCAAAGGGGCAAGAAAGTGTGCATGTATCTTTGGCTGTTCACCCTTCATCACCTCTTCAGGTCACATACCTGTGGAGAGCCACCACTCACCTCAACAGACTCTGCATTCTCTCCTCCCCCTCCCTGTTCAGAAACTTCTTCCTGTTGGAAATACAGCCCGTCTGAAATGGCCTGCTCATGGTTTTGGTCTTCGTCAAACTAAGGTAGAGATGGCAAACAAACTTAAGCTTTGCTCTAAAGGAAAGTTCTTTGGATTGTACTGAACACATTTGAAATGTTCTAACTTTAACCCTCTCATTCAYCACTTATCTTTAACATCAGTGAAATACCTGAAGCAGAAATAATATTATTTCTTAACAATCAACATTTGTCAGTTTTTCATGTTTTGTATTGAGAAAGTCAGGGAAGTAAGTGGAAGTCAGGGATTCTGAAGAACCCTACAGGTTCCATTGATCTGACGTGATTTATTCCATAGTCACCTAAATTTGGGGCAGAAGGCAGCCAAGTTGGAGTTAAAAACCTTAGGCAACAGTGATACAAAGCTCTGTGATCTCAGTATCTTGGAATTATGTAATTTAGGAAGCATGGTATTCATGTGGCTGGGGGGGCTGTGCAGTATCGGCCTTAGGTTCTGAGCTYCCTTGCGTATACTGGATATTCATACGGGCTAGCTTCATGGAAAGGAAAGGGAAAGAAAAGGAAGGGGGAAGGATGAGACGCAGGGAGAAAGTGGGCTACCAATGTAATCTGTGCCTGATCCCATACCCCATCATGTTGGGAAGGCTGTATCAGCCCTAATTTGTAGACAATTTCTTTGACAATGCTCTGAAAAGCAGAATATTTAGCCAGCTCAATGAGGACTTAGGTGTCTGAGCTTTTAACAAGCTTGTTGATCAAATGATGAGTACCCCTATCATGAACTTCTGGTATTTATCTTCATGACTTTTTCAAGAACTGATGGCAATAGCTTTAAAAGTGCCCCTTCTTTACCCACTTTCATCCCTGTCAGCAAGTATTAAGATGGCTTGTTTCCAGAATCAGAAAAATATGTCATATAAAATATCTGTGGTTTTCTAAATGGCTTGCACATCTCATTTACTTAATATTTTTTCCATTGGTCACTTTGGATTTATTACTTTCAAACCATAATTTTTAAAATTTAATTTTGACCTGGCATCACCCTAAAATTAAATTCTGATCTACCCTCCACCTGAAATGGTCTGGGGAGGAAGCCATTTTGCATTATATTATCATCCTATCAAATTTAACTAATTTAAAGGTGACATGAATAAAATATTCATTAAAAGTACAGTAGCCATTTGTCTGTGATCTTTAGTAATGTCCCCATTAACTTTCAGTTGACTCCCAGTTGAAAATAGCAACCCTCTCTTTCTAAGCTTCTCTGGAAAAACCTTGATTTACATGAAGAATATAGCCTGTCTTCTTACTTTCTTCTCTTTATTTAACTTCCTCTTTATTTCAGTGTTAATCCTGGCACTGGGCTAAGATTCTTTCTTACAAAGTAGCCTGAAGTACTGATGTACTGACATATTAAAGCAAAGAGATGACATTGTCAAGCATCCTTTAACATTGCAAAGGAAAATATTCCTGGAGGAATTCCGCAATTGTACTGGGGACTAAACATTCTCTCTTTAGTTAAACAGCCTCTCACTGGTTGCCATGTCATTCTTGTGGGCTTCCTTACTTTTGACATTCACCAAGCCTAACTAGAAAATTCATGAAAATCATGAATTAATCTACTGTCCAGACCAGGTTGTCTGTTTGCTTACTACTGAATTCAAAGAGATCAGAACTCTTTCAATTCTGAGTTTTGAAGATCCTTTTTTTAGACTTTTCTTCCTAAATTTTTTTTAAAAAAACTGATGCAATTCGACAGTCATACGGCCCATACTGAAGGTTCTTATTTTCATGTGTKTACCAGTCCTACTTGCTGCAGTTTGGGGAGGAAGTCCAGGAAAAGCTGCCATCTGTGGCCTGTCCTCATCTATTTCTGACTTCAAGGCTACCTTGGACATTGTCATACCCTGCCAGGAGTCCCAGCAGTCTGAGGCCTCTGTAGCTTTCTCTGGAAGACCAGCCATCATGTACTTCGGGGAGTAGTGACTCCCACAAGCTTAAGAGCCCCTTCTCGTGGGTCATGTCTGCATTACGGCCTTGGTTTTACTCTGTGAAGCACAGAACAAATACCTTCAAAGCAAATGACTTACTGCTGCTGATGAAGCAGCGCATCGTATTAGAAGATAATTACCAAAATTTGAGGTGATTGAGCCTAAAATAATGAATAAATACTAGAGTAAGTTGTCATTGTTCCTTAGAACAGGAGAGCTGCGTAAATTGGATTTGTAGTGTTTCATATCTTCAGATTTGTATGAAAAGGTACAAGAAATAGTTTTTCAGGTGTACCCAAGGATGTTTTCTTGCACTTGTAAAGTGRTGATCTCTGATCTTTGAAATATAATTCCTTTAAACTTCAAGGAGAGAAAATTCAAATAGTCTGGCTAAGTGACATAAATATATGTAGCTCCATGGCTAGTTCTCACATTTGTCCCACACTAAGGAATTCAGCTAAGCTGGGATTTTTTGTAGCTGTAACCARAAAAGTACTGTTCTCTGGGCTGGATATTGAAATGTTGTAAATGGGAATAGTTCCAACTTTGATGGAGCTGTGCTGTTTTATTCTGGGTAAAAATCTAGCACACATTTTACAGCATTTATAGCAGATTGCAGGGAGAGGGTATTCTTTTTCTGAATGATTTTTCAAATTGAGCTGGAACTATCTCACACATAAGTTTATATTAAAAAACAGAAGTAATGCTGTTGGGCATTTGAAACTCAGTTTGTGGCTCAGATGAAACATCCGTACACTTAGAAATTTGCTCTTCTCAAGTAGCAGGTGCAGTATTACAATAGTATGATGGAATCACTGTTGTACAGTCTCTTGGTTTTAGCCTTATTGATTGTGGAATGAGAGGATAATTTCAGGGGCTTTTTTCCTTAGCAACTTCAGATAAAAGTTTTTCCCTCTTTCTAAATTTAATAACCTAAATCAGTTGAGGTTGTACATATATCAAACACTTGTYATTCTTCTTTCCCTTTAAAAGTATGAGTATTCTGGATTATTTTTAACTGAAATTCAATATTTCTTTCTTTTTCAGACCTTAGCACTCGTAGTCTTAAAGATTTTTAAAGACTTGAAAAATTGTTAGAAGTAATCTAAACGTTCTGTTTATCAATACATTTCATTTGAGCAAAAACAGCAGTAAGTAGCAAACAAGGCTTTTCACAGTCCAGTGTCCAAGTCTGAGTTCTTACAATTCTCTGTCTAAAACCAGGGACTCCGCTTYTTACTGCCGCAGCAGTAAGATAAACTGGAGTAGTCACGTGGAAGTCAGAAATGTTTTCGCTCGACATGGCTGGGTTCAGAAGCAGGCGCAACCGGCTCCCTGCGAGGTATGCCTGAGCAGGATTACGGTGCTGAATGAAATAACACGGCGSCACGGGTGACGTACACTATTAGACGTGTGTTCTGATGAGTTTTGGTTGTGTTAATGTTTCCTCTGTAGGAATACAGTGATTGTCATTTGTGCGTTACTAAGAAAGAATGTATGACCCCAATAGATATTTCTTGTGTACTTAAATTTATAGATAAGTTGCMTGTTTTGTTTGTCCATTCTCCAGTTTCGGCAGTAATCATTACTGAAGCAGCCATGCAAAAGTAGCAGCTATGATCTGTTCACTGGGGCGAATTGTGTAYTTATGTCCAAAACCTGGGTTACTCTTCCAGCTAATGGCTATTTTATATGCACATTCATTTCATCTCATTATGTCTTCCGTTTGAGGCTGTGGACACGCATGTGGTCCTACCAGCACTGTGAGYGCTGGCCTCCTATGTGTAGCAGGTAAGACATGGAAGGATTGGAGTCAGGTCCCCTAGCTGCAAACTGAGCAGCTCTCAGTAACCACAGGTTACAGTATTAATTTCACGTAGCCTCAGAGAACTGTAGCAAATAGAGAAAGAAAGAGCTGCAGAGCTTGTCCTCACGCACTGCCAGGGCACTGCGTTACGGTTTCAGCTGGACTCCAGCACTTTGCACAAATGGGTGGTCTGCGCTGAGCAGTTGTGTGACCCTCTCCTCCTCCTTTTGCACCTACACACGGTGGGTGCAGCAGTGCCTGCCCTTCAGTCCACCGGCTACCTGGGCGTATGGTGTCACGGAGCGTGGGCAGGGGCACGGGGTTGCGTGACAGCATGGGGGTGTCCTCACATCAGGCTGCGCGGAGTCGCCTTGGGAGAGATGGCTCTGGAGCTGCCTCAAGGGCTGAGCAGCCCTGGAAGAGTCTGAGAACCTCCCTTGAATGTGGTCGGTGAGGGTGGCCTTGGAAATCGTACACGCGGTTTCGCAGAGCTGGTGGTCAGATTGAGAAAGACATTAAACAGTTTTCATGTAAGTTCAAAATAAAACGGTATCTTAGCTGTGAAACAAACTATATTTGATTTTTCCTGCCTGGATGAAGTTAGACCAGTTCTAGCAGCTCTCCCATCCTATGTTGTGCAGCGGCCAGTCTGGTGTGTGTTGGCAGTTTATTGCAGCAAAGCTCAGCTAACTGTATACAGTATTTGTAACTGCTGTGCACTGAGGAAGTGCTCTGTTGCTACGAGAGATGGGGGCACAAGCTTATCAGAATCTTTTTTTACAGACTTGCCACAAGCTTTAAGGTAGTTTAGGTGAATTACACAAGCCTCATCCACAGTCAGATTTCTCATACTTAAAAATAAAAATAAAAGCAAAATGTCCCGGCATGAATTTAAAACCTTTGCAGATCTGACTCGATTTTTAGGGAGGCCAATGAGTACAAAAAAATCAAAATTAAAGTTAGTTCAAATTTACTCTTGTAAATGTTTATTTAGAAGATGTATCTCTTGAAAATTGCCTTAGGGCCAGCCAGGCAAACTCTGCCAACATGTGCCAAAGGGTTAACGAAAGCAATGTGCAGTTAGAGCAGTACAGTAGCAACTGCAGCAGGATTGAGCGGAGTGAAAATTTTTCCTACTAACTTTTGCTTTTTGTATCTATCTTTCTTGCACAAAATAACAAGCAAACAAACAAAAACCCAGCAAGTGGATATTTTTCATGCTATGGCAGTGACAATTTATAGATCCAATAATTTCTCACATGCTACTTGAAAAATGTTTCTTCATCCAAAGGTTAACTCCTTTAGGAGTACAAACCTCTAAATTTTCTCACTTGCTTTATTAGTTGGTACAACTAGATTCACCAGAGTTATAAATCTATCAGTTTTCTAGTCTATAACAGACTAATCCCTGAAATCTCATAGATATAAATGTAATTGCTAATTTTCAATAAATCTGCAGTAACAGCTAATAGTGTCATGGTCCCCAGTTCCAATCATTTTTGCCATAATAAATGAGGCTATACAAGACTCACTTTTGGCCATAAAATTTACTGTTCAGGGCACAGATTTTAGCCCCCAAAGTACTTAACCAATTCCCCTCTCTTTGCTGTTGTCATTGTTGCACTACAGCATCTATTTCTGGTGTAAGATCAGGGCCATTTTGGACCACACATGTTATTTATAGGCTGATTTTTGTGGAAATGGAATGTCTTTCTACTGTATATTTTCAGCCTGACAGTATTCAGTCCAGGGGGGGCAAATTCAGCCTATTTGTAAGAGCCAAAGGATAGATGAAATTCACCTAAAGCTTTCCCTTCTGCAACCCCAGGCCTGCAATCTGGACCTGATGTTAGACAAGAAGGCATCAAATGCTGCTGTCCCTGCAGTGTGTTACACTAACCAGCGCGGCTGTCTGTGAAGGCTTTGAAAGCTTATGCTCTGGTGGCTGCTGCCAAGGGTTTGTGGAGCTCCTTAATTGCCCTGAAATGCTTTACAGCTGCCTCATTTGCTGACTTCTGTGGCTTTCCATCCTGCAAAATTCACTGTTTTGGGGAGGGGGGCACTTTACAGGTAGGGCTCGGTTGACTTCAGGAACATCAGACTGGGTAGACAGATTAGCCTGATTCAGCGCAACCTAAGTGCAGTCCAAAGCCCTGTTTTATGGATGGACTTAATGGTAGCTTAATGGTGGACTCGGCAGTAACTTTTAGTCACCGAACTGCTCACCGTCATGCAGTTAGCTGAATATATTCCTAGTATATATAGTCAAATGCATGCATACATCTTTACAGAAAAAAGGCCCCAAAAGRGAAAGGCTGGGAATGGATATAATGGCCTAGAGAGCTGTAGCTACTTGTCTAAGAYGTTAAAAATGGCTCCAAATGTAGAACCAATATCTCTGGAGTCCCAGTTCAGGGATCTGCCTACATGACTTGGATTTTCAATGCCAGTGAAATTATTCTAAAAAAAAAAAAAAAAGAAAAAAAAAAAAACAAAAAAAAAAAAAAAAAAAAAAAAAAAAAAAAAAAAAAAAAAAAGCTGTATCGATTCTCAGCTCTGGGTAGAAGAAACTCTCTAGATAGACATTTAAACTTATATTTTATTTACTCATCAGACATACCTGGCACACTTTATGAGTTCAGGAGAGAAGCAGTCAATTAAAATCTGAATCTCATGCAGCTATACAAGATTAAAATAACTCCATATTTGTTGAGTTTTAATGAGAGCACACAAACRACAAAAGCATCTGAACATAGCTTTAAATCTTACATGTCATGTGCTTTCCCTGCACATGTTCCATGGCCTGTTGTTTTAAGTTTCAGAAAATACATAAGCAACTTTCTTGTAGCTGAGATATGTTATGAAGCTTATCGTTCTTTAGCATGGGAAAAATGATAGATAAGGAACTAGCTCATGAGCTGATAACAGTCAGAAGAACTCCAGAAGYTGGCCAGGTCAAGATATTTTTGCAAACGTTATCCTGAGCTTAGATATATTGTACAGCACAGTGGGAATGGATCTGAGGAATGAAACAGTGCTGAGGACCCCTTGTCCACACTGGACATGTCTTGAGGGTTTTACTTTAGTGTAGCAGTACTCTGGTGCAGGGGGCTGAAGGCACATTAGTGCGTGGAATGCTTGAGGTATGCTCTGCAGYGTATCTCCTGGTCTAGTTTCATCAAAAAAGAATCCACTTCGCATGCTGTGAGACCACTCCACAGAGCAAACCCAAGTGCCAGAGGTCAGGACGAGTGGGAGATATGCTTTAAAGCCATGCTCTTTATCTGAACAAAAGCACTAGTATAGCGATAGCTGTGGAATGGTAAGAAGAGATTAATGCTGAGTAAGCATCTCTTTTAATACTTCACCCACATCTATGCAATGGATCTGATTTTGCCCCATCTTTGAAAAAGTGCAGTGTATCGCCTTATTACAGTGAACTATAGCTGATGTGGATACAGGAGTTATAACTTTCAGCCAAGAAGTTTATAGAAAACCTGGCAGCAGAAATGCTTGAGCTTTAGATGCTTTTTGAAAACACAATATCATCCATAACAAATTTTTGTGGTTTTGGAGAAGAAGTGAATTACCTACCTTTTTATTGGTATGTAGAGTTTGAGCTTTTGTCAGTCAGGATGTCTGACTGCACCATTCTTTGGGTGTATTGCCAATGGCAGTGTCCAGGGTCCTTGGCTCCTTTCTAACCTACAGGCCAACATTTCCTTTCTCTGGGAGGCAGCATATGGGGAATAAAGGTTGGTACATGTTTTTGTTTTCCTCTCCGTTAYATAGAGTTGTGGCCTGGCCAGGATACGTGTCCAGGCAGGAATCTTGGAGCATTCCTGGGTTCTACATTAAAGTCAAAGATTTTGTTGGGTAACATTCAGGGACTTTTCCAAGCTTTGTGTAAGTCACTTTGTGCCTCAGTTTCGGTCTTTGTTAARTATGGACATTGGCTTCTCTATGAAATACTTTGAAATCTGCAGATTAAAATCCCATTAAAAGTGACAGATATAAAAAGTCAATAGCTATCCTAAAGTGGATCATAGCCAATTCTTCTCACAATCACGTTTTCAGCCTTYTGCTAGTTGAGCCCTAGTGCTTTATTCCAGGAAACAGTTTGGCAAGAGAATCAATACCAGTAACCTGTATACCATCCAGTATGGACTATCACATTGCCAGTACCTTTTAACAAGCAGTGGAAATGTGACCTTTTGCTTCTTGGAAYATTCTTCTGATCTACTCCTGTGCTTTTACCAAAGCTTTCTAATACTGTTGAGCTTTTGCCAGGCTGCCTGCGATAATTGCCTGACTTTTCTGAGATTTTTCTCTACATGTTGACTCCTTTTCTCTTACACGTCCCAGCCACAGTATTAAGTATTGATAGCAGGGCAGATGCTGTAAAAATGCTTATTTATGCTAACTCAGAGGTTAATGAGAAATAGAAAGGCCAGACTACATGTATTGGTACTTGCATCAGGATGGAGTTCTACTGATTTCACTATGCTTTTTGCTTCTTTTGGCCAWCTAGTAGTTTCGTGGGAATCCATATATCATAACACAAGAATGCTTAGTCAGTAAGCATTTTATCTATCATGTCTTTCACAAAAAAGGCACTGGAGATGCMAAACAGGTCAGTACATTGGCACTGCATATGGGAAATTAGCACATAATATATACACGTGTGGATACTGAAGTGAAATGTTTGAGAAATGCCAAGAAACTGAAATCTATTCCTGTTTATGTCAGTGAAATCCCACTGTCCTAAGCCCGGCTTATCTTTTGTTTCGCAGGGGTCTRGATGCATGCATCTTCAGACGCGGAAGAAAATTGTGATCAAGTGATGGTAAGTCTTTTACTGAAATCCTTATAGAGAATGTAGGATTTTTGCACAAGAGTTATAAAAGAAGCGGGAATGCAAGGGAAGAGAAACACTCCGTTATCTTCACATCTCAAAATGCCTACCCACCCCAAAGCAACTCTTCAGAAAATTAAAAAMCAGTCAAATAAAAGCCCAAATGATGCCTGCAGGAAAGGGGCAGTAAAAAGTAGGCAARTTCAGAGGGAATTTGGAGATGAAATGATTGGAGGAAAATAAAAAGTAAAAAGGATATTCTGTTAAGAATATTCATAAAAGGATGTAAATGAGAAAATTGRTGAGTTAAAAAGAGAAGGGAAATTGATCAACAGGAAAAAGAGAGAAATTAAAGGTAATGTAGTTGTAGATGTGTAAGATGTTTCCTCTCAGCCTGGGCTACAGAGCAGCCTGAGACAGAGTCACCTCAGGACTGCTCCGTTCGTTAACAAGGACGGGGTGCTACCTGAGGTGTTAGAGGGGAAGGTGCTGCAAGAARGTGTTACAGGAAGCAGCAAGACATTGTCAGGCAGAGACAGTATTTAGTGAAGCATTTGGAAGGAATTTGAGAATGCAGGAGCTATATGAATTTTGCATTTTACAGATGCATTACAACTAGCAAATATTTCACAAAGCTGAAGGTAACATCTCTGTTCTGTATTCCAGGCAGACATATTTCTGTATTTCATRCATTGTTTGGACTAGTAATTTATAATTCAAGCTAGAGTGTAGGTATGTCTTGAGAAATAGTTTCCAGTAGGAACAAACCAGCCCACTTTCTAGAAATAGAGGCTGGTTCTAATGCTTKCAATAAAGGGTCTTTTAAGAACCTGTATCTGATCTTGCTTATGTCAGACTGTTTTTATGGTGCCTTTGTATACTGGTGGAAGTCAGCATGATATTAGATCTCCTCTTTTACACTCCATGCCACTTCCATAGTTACTATATATATATGTAATTAAGGTTTTTTTTCTTTCTGATATTATGTTCTTGAAGTAATATAATGTGGATTGTATGATTTTGGCAATTGTGTACTTTGTTGTCTGTGTTTGTTTCTGAAAGAAAGGGCCAGACTTTATGGAAAAAGATAAGATTCCCATTACTTTCTCTAATTATTTGGTGAATACAGAGATAAAAAATACTCTGATTAATAAGCTGAAAATTTTAATAGAAGGAATTTTCTGTCTAGCATGCTTCCAAATCCTTCAGAACATCTYCTAGAAGCTGCTCCTCAGGATAATTTCATCGTTTTAGGAAAAAAAAAAAAAAAGGAAAAAAACATACAGATGTCTTTTCACCTTCTATCCACCTGTTAAATAAACTTGTCATTTCTACAGCCAATTCAGGAAAGGAGTTATCAGATCCTTTCCTTGGAGACCTAAGTGTAACCCTGCAGGTCTCTGGGGTCAACCGCATACCTTCTCAAAAAAGCTCCCTGCACAATTTGATAGTCACGGCAGTCATTATCAACCAGCTTGGCACAGGCCTCTAGGGTTTTCCCATTGAGCAAGGTCTGAACTGTGCTGCCCATGCCTCCTCTCACCAATTATAAGTTCTGTACAGTTTTTTAAAAGACTGCAAAAACATATCAACATCATTCCCTTCCTTGTAATGAGGAAGCAATTTTGCCTTATTATAACTGACTAAATATGCATGGACTGACCCAGTAGGACCCTCATTCACCCTTATTCTTTCCCTCTGGAAATCATATTCCATTTCCATCGTTTCCATTTCAAATTTTTCCTCCTCCCCATTCCTTCTCTGCTCTCTCTCTTGATCCCATTCTTGTTCCATCTTTATCTTTCCCATGCTGAATTGTCACTCTCCACGCTCCTGCTCTCATTTCAACTTCCTTTGTGTTTGATGCTCACTCGTACCCGCTTGTTATTGCCTTCCTTTTTACCTTGTGCCTTTTTATCGTCTGTAGTGGCTTGCTACCTATGTATGCAGCATATTTGCTATTCAGGCTCCTGCGCATAGCTTCAATTAGTTGAGGGTTATCATTAGTACTCCTCTCCACTGCTTCAAAACATTAAAGAATAGACCACTGGTGGGAGAAAGCAGAGAATGCTGGGTGTCCCCAAGTGGCTATGGTGTATTTCTGGTTCTGCTCTTCAAGAAGACAGCTTGTACTTAGTAGTACTCATTGCCCCAGTCATTAYGTAGTAAAGATGGAGAAGTTTCTCCCTTTCCCCAAAGCACAGCCATGTCACCACTCTGAATGCTGGTTCCAAGAGTGGCCTGGCACCTCCTTCATAGGCCCTCCAGCTCCCAGAAGTAATTCCTGCCCAGGATCCTCTGACAGATCCCAGTGCAGGCCCAAGTCCTTTTCATGTGCTTATATGTAGTTCTGACTCTGTTCTGAAAAATGACATCTGGATTGTGAGGAAATTTTTAACTTTGTGAAAATCACTTTTCATCCTTCTTCATAGCATCTGTTGAGATTTTTTTTTAGTGGAGCATGTGGAGACCTGCTTTCTGAGTGACAAAATGATGCACATTCCTCATGCCTATTGTGCCCGAGGGCTTGGCATAAGGACGAGGTGGGCGAGGCAGAATAAGACAAGAGGACAGTTAAATGCCTCAGAAAAAAWTATGCTCTGGAAAGCCCTCTAGGCCTTAATGTTAACAACAAGAGAAAATCATGGGCACATCAAACCTGTGAATCCTACGAACCACTGGAATTAACTCCCAGGTGGTCTTTGCTTGGTCTTGGTAATACCTTTATAGTAATGAAAACAGCTTCAAGACCTTTATCTGGGATAAACTTATATTTAAATCAACTGAATATTAGACCTGRATAGTATCATAGGAAAAAGGGATAGATAGTTACCTCACAAGCACTCTTAGACTACCAGACATGCCCAACTACTCATATATGCCAACAGAGAGTGTGGTGTGAAACCCAAGAGCCACACATCRTGATGGGGAATAAAGAACTGACAGAAATGACACGTGAGCTATACAGGTTGCAAAGCACTGATCTTGGGCGCACCTCCTACCTAAAACAGGATGATTACAGTTAAACCATTCCTGCTAGATATTTGTCCAAGCTGTGCCTTACTTTCCTGTGGACAGAAGATTCTTCTTTTTGTTTGACCTAAATCTCTTATGCTGTAATGTATGCCTTTTACTGTTCGCTGTGGGCTTTTCCTTCCTGAATAAAGAGCATGCAATCATAGTTTTATATGCAGGAGATATATGTTATGATCTGTGACCTTTCKGCAAAAAGTGATGAGCCCAATATATGCTGGCTGTAGCTGCAGCAGATGAGAAAGAGTGTTTGGGGAGTGAAGGCATCTAAATACTTCTGCAACATGACTTCAGCCAAATGGTAAAGTCAGCGTTTCTGAGTGGTGTTGGAGAGGCACTGAGCAGGGGGTACAGAACCACATTTCCCATGTGGCTCATTAACGTAACCCCAGGCTTCAGCCTTCCTTTATGCTTTGGACTGTGTGTGCATCTTGCTTTGAGGAGTTTAGGCTGAGAAAGGAAGAACCTGGATATTTCCCTTTACTGAGCGATACCTGTGTTCACACGTGCAGTGAAATTCTTTCTGTGCAAGCAAGCTGAACTAATAGAGCCAGTGGAGTGAGCATCTCTTAACAGCTTCTTATTATCATCTGTCTCTTCCTGAGATGCATTCTGCTGTGGTACACGTTTAGTTCTGTCTGCTGGAAAAGTGACAAAGGTCAAATGAAGGTGAAAACACTTCATTCATAATTTTTACGAGTTATTCAGACCTACTGCATCATTACCTCTTGGAAACATGTTTTCTGATAGCAGTTTAGAAAATTTTCAGCACATCTCGACAATCGCTCATAAGCAATACAGATCAACTGTTACACTTTGTCATGTGGCATCAGGTTGCRTAGTGCAGTGAATTCTCTGTATTATGATATACTATAGCCATTCAGGAGCCTATCCTGATAATATCTGCGTCTCTGAATGTAACAGTACATGATGTGTCTTGCTAGCAGTCAGAAGTACTTTAGTATGTGCACATTATAGTTACAGTTTAAAGGTTTTCAGAGAAAATACTTTGTCACCTCTCTAATAGTAGTTTGAATGTCTCTGATATGAAAATGTAAAATATTACTTTTGATTAAATAGGTGCCTCAGAACACTTAAAATCTTACTGGCCCTTGGCTTAGGCTGATAAACTGAGTATTTTTCAAAAATACCTTTTCCCCCATGCCAGGGTAGTTATAGCTACCAAACAGAGATTGTTTGAAACTGGGGTTTTTTTGAGGACTGTGCTACCATAGAAGAAAGACATCTGCACGTAACTCTTCACTGTTCAGTTGTGAGCCAGGGAACAAGAGGTACAACCTCACTGTCATACTGCAGTCCCTGCAGAGGCACGAAGATGATGACTGTAATTCCCAGAAGGATTTTAATAGCTTTTCTACAGGAGAGCAAGAGCACAGAGCAAAATCTGAGTGTTTTCTCTTCTGCATTGTGTACTTGTCCGTATGATTCCAGCTGGGTGGAATCTGGCCCTCATCAGCAAGAGAAGTGTGTCAATGTTGTTAATACCCATAAATGCTCTGAGGTAGCTTGCAGGAAGAGGGGAAAGGAGTTTGGCCAGCTGTGAGTTTTTAACCAATAAAGCATGGTCCAGCTTGCCACCCTGCAGGCTCAACTTGGAGGTTTTGTACTTGTCCTGACACCTTTTCCTCAGCGGAGACAAGGAATAGTCATTGGGATCAGGCATATAGCTGTAATACCTGATCTTCTTCTGCATTTCGTAGTACGGAGTAGCCAGAAGGAGCTACCACCTTCCCAGAGCAAAGGAAGGAGAGACACAGCCTTTGCCTCTCTTGCAAACAGCYTGGCATGTTGTTAATGTTGCAGTTTCCACTGCCATCTCCATTTAAGGTTGAGGATAGGGCTGGGTTTGTGTGGGCAGAGAAATATCTTCAAATTTGAGAGCCAGCCCAAGCAGCTGATGCCTTGAACTGCGGATCCATTTTGGGCTTAATTTAGCATAATTATGTTATTTAATTCTGAACTTTAAAGTATAAGTAAGGATAGAAGATAGGAAAAGCCAGGCTGGTTCAGACAGTCTCCACCTTTGGGAAGGAGTTGCCACTGATAGTTGTGGTGCTGAGCAACAAGTAGTGAGGATAATAACTTAGCCAAGCGATTTACTGCATCTCTGCTTCGTATTCTGCTACCAAAGAATTGGCCATAATATTGTTTTAATTTCTTCATTTCCTGAAGAAGAATTTCACTGTGATGTTTTGCAGCAATTGAACAGGAGCATTAACTAACGCTACCTATCCTTTGTTTTTGAGCTAGCATACGTGGGAAATAGTGGAGCGAGGAAATTCTTCTTGATTGTATTTCATTGTAAGGAGCAACGAGTAACCCTTGCTGAAATCCTTTTCACGTTGTATCTGAAGGTGCTTCAGTTGCAAGTAAATGGCAGGGCATCTGGTTCAGACAGGGCTYGGATGGAACAGGATTCATTTGCGATAGCTGTGTGTGTGGCTCAGTGGTGGGAACATTGTCACTCAAATTGTTGCCAACAGAATCAAGACCTCATAACCCCAGTTTCTGAACATAAGGATCACATATTTTGGTCGGTCTGGGTTTCCTAAACCAAAGCTATATGTTGAATATGGTCCCAGTCCCCATAACTGTTGAGTGGTGGTGTCTAACAGGTCACACACACGCACGCACACACGCTGAATCTTTTTCCACAGTTGGGTGAGCTGGAGGAATCGTTTGTTAACTCTGTTGTCCTTGCTGTGTGTTCAGTGGAGGATTATGACTACAGCTGAAGTTTCCCAGACTCCCAAGAAAATCCACCTTTATCCCAGTGTTCACCATGAGACAGAAAAAACAAAATTCTGAGAGTTTACTACCTCATTTAAACCATCTGTTTGGCAAGAAGAATTTTGTTACTGTTGAGCTAGTTGACAAAAGCTTAAAGAGGAAGGGTTTGTAGCTTCACCATGCTGTGCTCCATGGTGAGTGTACCAGTCATCTGCTCTCCTTGGCAGACTGAACAGGTGGGAGAGTGGCAATACTAAGATTTTTGGAATGGCCCAGTGGCTTTGCTTGCATTTATGGCTAATTGCAGCTTCACAAATGATGCAAAACTAGAAGACTATAGCTTCATCTCTCTGTTGCCCTGTAAGGCTGGCCTTAAAAATAATTCTTTTCATATTTCTGTCCCGTGCTGTGCCAACTCGGTGGGGTCCCACACATACAAGAGTAGTTTGCTTTATGATGAACAGATTTCTGAACCTCAGCAACCTCTTGGTTTCCCAAACTCCTGCTGAATATTATGAGATTTACAGAGCACTGAACCAACATATAAGGTGCTATTACAGATTCTGGAGCAAGAAAAAAAACTTTCTAAGCCATCCATTTAAATGCTTAACTGTATCTGCTTTCCTACTACCACCTAATCAGTAGCAATTTGGAAACTGTAACCACAAAATAACTAGCAGGCCAAGTATGTAACCAACATATCCAAATGATTTCAAACTGCTGGTTTCTATAGATTCTAATAGCCTAATAAATGGATTTTTGGTACTGGGCTAAGTACAGTCATATGTAATTGCAGTTATTCTCACATTAAGCTGCAGGGAAGTGGCAAACCCAATTAGATTAAATCCTACTGTGTCTCCTTGGGATTTGTGGTAGACATTTAAGCAGAGAGACATGTCACTTTCACAGACCAATTTGCTTGTACCTGTCTGCTTAGATTTATTGTGATTTGTCCTTGTTTTTGTGTATGTTTATTTGCAGAAGCCAGCTCCAGATGCAAAAGACGTCAGTGTAGCTTTGGAACATTATTTTTAATTAGCTAGGTTCAGTTTCTAGTAACATGCTTGAATTGCTTCTGGGCTACTAATGGAGTGTGGAAAATAAATATTATTGCTCTCAGTTTTTTCTTTTCTTTTTTCTTTTCTTTCCCCCCCTTTTTTTTCTAGTTATGGTGATAAGGAAAGAGGAAAAAATCCCATGCCTTGGCATGGAGGCTTTATTTGCCATGAGCCTCGCAAAATGGGGCAGCCACTCAAGAGGCATAGTTGCAGCTCGGTTTTCATAAGCCTGAATTGTTCTCCTTTATTAAAACCCACACAGTAATCAGTATTACACTTCAAAATATTATGTTAACTCTGAGGCCAGGCTGATTTTATTTTTGCTTCTTACTGACTTTGAACTGAACTGGACAAGGTTTATTTGACTTGCCATCTGGCAGGAGCAGGCTATGATGCAGGTGATGAAAGGTGGTCTTAATCCCATGGATGGGGACTTGTTTCTCCCTGTTGGGCTTAGTACTATATTCTCCTATGCCTCTGTATGAATAAACAGTAAAACCTTGCTATCCTCGTTTGTATTCTGTCCCTGTGCAAGTGACTTTTTACAAGGAGAAATGCTGTGAAGGGCTGAGGAGAGGATATGCAGACAATTGCTTATTTATTTTGCATGAAAACATTACTCAAACAGTATTACCAAACTAACCCATACAGAAGACGATCCCCTTTTTTCACAGAGAGCGAACAATGCAGGTTGGCAACAGAGACCAGAGTTCAAAGTCCCTACAAGTCACGGGCTCCCTACTGCGTACGAATCAGTCAGTTAAATTCAGGTTGTGAAGGGAGTGATCTGAAGCCCTCCAGTACTGATTTTAGGCACTGGGTTCTTCTTGCTGCAACTAGCCTTTCCCCGGGGAGCGTAAACCGCTTTCCTCCACCCTTTCTTTCTTTGAGTGAGGAAGCCGCTGGCCATGCACGAGTCGTTCCACAAGCCCTGGCTCCACGTTAGGAAAGACGAGTGGAAAGCTCCATGCAGACCCCGAGGGACCTGACAGGGCAGACGGAGTTTACCTGGCAATTCTGCAGTGGTGGGTAACAGCAAAACCACGGGAAAGATGTGGAACAGCCGGATTTGCCCGTGCTGCGAGGTGGTAGCTCTGCAGCCAGCGAAAGCCTCGAGGTGCTCCGCWGCGGCGCCGGAGCCGGGCGATCGGACGGGGACTGGCTGTCGGGCTGCCACCTGCTGCTCGCAAATAGAAGAGCTGGAGATCGGGCTCGAGGAATTATTTTCCAGCTCCTCCCTCAAACCGGGGCCTTCATCATGCCCCTCGCAGGAGGATTTTCCTTTGGCCCTTGCCAGGCTGCCCAAGGCTGGCGGCAGCGGCTTGTGGCGATCCTTGCGTTCAGGAAGCCAGGCGAAAGGGTTGTGCTGTGTGGAGTACTTCCTCTGAGGATGGGTCACGGTTTTCCTCCGCGGCGTTTGAATATTTCTGAAGTGTTCAAAATGAATCCAGCSGCAGGGTGGAAGCGCTGATTTTGCGGAGATCAATGTGAACAGTTTTGCCTTAAGGAGGAGAGCCCTTGCTTAAATTAAAGCACAAACTAATTAGTCAGCAATGAAAATAACATATACTTATGCCTTAGTGAATACAGTTATTGTTGCTAGAATTGAAAAAAAAGGCAAGCTGTGTCTCTGACTTTATGAAGTATTAGTAGAATTTATTCATTTGGTACATGTGGGAAGAGCTAGACACTTCTGCTATAGCAAAAGTTGCTAACAGTGTATGATACAAGACCATTTTTRTAGCTGTTCCTAATTTTGACAGTTTCTAACTGTTCAGAAGATTTCTGTGCTGGATCTTTGCCTAAGTCTTTATTTCTGTTTTCTTTATTTCTATTTTGTAAAATTTCAGAAAAAAACAATTCAGTTGTTTTAGAGAAAATAGAGGAGGGGAACCAGATTACTAAAAAGACCTCCACATCCTTTTAGTGAGAAGCTCTAGTACCTCCAAACTTAGGTGCATGACTTGCATAAGTCTTCTCTCATGGAAGATTCACTCAAATTGCTCAGTGTAAATCACTGTAAACCACCTTCTGTCCTTGCTCAGTATCATCTTCCTAGCGCTGGCTGCCAAAATTTTAAGGTAAACTGCAGCAGCTGTGTTGCAGCCTCTTGCAGCTCTGGTGTTCAGTCTGGGCTATACATGTGACATTCTTCRCTCCTGAGCATCATCACTGTGGTCCTATGCAGTGGAGTTTTTTTCTTCTGTTTTTTAAGGAAGAAATTACCAAGTCCTTCCACCGCTATGTTAAAGGAACATCTAGATTTCAAACTGAAGAACTCCTGCAAGCAGAACAAACTGTCTTATTTTTATAATCAGGGCTTTGATTTATTTTCTTAGCACAACTATACCAATATGAAGGAGGGCTGAAAAGAAGTCAAGTTCCATGTCTTAAAATGGAAATACACTTTTTAAGAAATAAACAGTTTATGCGGGGGTGGGTATAACAATACATCATTAACCAAAATCCTAGGTATCCTTTGCCAGAAGAGCACAGTTAAATGTCCTTAAATCTCTCCTACCAGCTTCTTACATATTTTGTAGGAGATATAGCCAGCTTATGAGATTCCCAAGCTTGTATTCGATCTTAGGTACTAAGAAGATGTTACATGCCCACTCCATTGTTTATGCTGATTACCTTTGCAGAAGACTTTTCAGATATGCCATCATCAGATTTTAAACACTGTCCATGACGAGGAGTTGTTCTTCCCCGGTGTGTAGGCAGAAATAATGGAGTGGAGATTCTCCAGTTTGTGTTTTTCTGCTTTCCTGGGAAGTGACCTAATTTTTGAATGATCTTACCACTTTTTATGAATCATATACCATAAAAATGAAATGAGCAGTAATTGCAGTCATCTTCTGACCTACTGATTTTTTTTTGTAGAAAGCATATGTAATATGTAATACAACCGATATGAGACCAAGAGGCAATGTCTCTCACTCTCTGTGCCTTCCTGCTGCTGACCGTCACAGTAGGAACAGCAGTAAAATTATGTCTAAAAACAGAGAACCAAATTCTATTCATAACTCAAGGATGGATGTAAATAAAAATATGCAGTGGAGTCARTTTTCTCTCATAAGTAAAGGGAGTAAAATGTGATGCAGACAGGTTTGGGCTGAGCTCAGAAATTTAATTTCAGAGTGTGTTTTGACACTTATTTTTATTCCTCAGAAAAGAAAGCTGAATGTTTCTAACATACTAATTCAGAAAAAAGGTAAAAAAAGAGTTTAAAACAAGTATTTCCAATCAATTGATTTTACTGGGACCTGTGACCATACAGGAAGTCATACCAAATTCAGATCATTTTCAGAAAAGGTCATTTAGGAAAAGTAAACCTACATGTTTAGAGAGGAGCATTTCAACATTAGTGCAAATGCGCTTCCCTTCCTATTTCCTCTACTCTCCTGTCCTTATCTTTTCTGTTTTCTAGGACAGCATTTTGAGGAAATCTGCCTGATTTTGCAGAACATTTTGCCTTTGACTCATCTGTTTTCCCTGGTAGAGATTATTTTGATTTTCTTTTTCTGAGTAGCTCTGTTTACAACATCCCAGTTGTGCTTTTCTTCTTCAGCAGTCAGACTTTGCTGTGCTCACTGTGTAGAGTAGTGCTAATTTATCCTCCTCTTACATCGTTAAGAGTCAGAASCCATCGTGTGGACTTCTGCCTTCCATGAGAAGCTCATCCATCCAAGCTCATCCATCCTCAGCAGAAGTACAGTCAAAGTGGTTGTCTTGCAGTAAGTCAGGGCAAGCTGGAAAGACAATGCTTCTCCCAGATTTTCATGCTATAAAACCCTGTGTTTGGGGGTCTGCCCCAGTAATACCAGTTAGCTGTTGTTTCTTGCTGTCTGGTGTATAAATATATTGTCCTTTGAAATCGGTGATTGCAACAGAGAAGGGTTTGGTGGTTGGCTGTAGTCTGGAACAGTAATACTAATTGCATCTGGGGCAGAGTTGCGTTTTCAGATGTGAAGGGATTAAATGTGACATTTCATAGCGTTGCCCTTCTTCCCATCACGTAGGAGAGGCAACATTTGTTTGAAAGGTTACATTAAAACTAATATTAATAAAAAAGATTTTCAAGAATCCTTTAAAAATATGTTTTCTATAAAAAGATCCACTTGAATGTGAACATCTCCCTGCAATGTTTGCAGCCCAAATTTTAAATATTGAGGATGAGAGCTACATGTTGAATTAAACTAGGAAAAAAAATCTCTCCATATCATTATTTGGCTGTGGATCAAATGCCAAATAATAAAAAGCAAAGAGCATATATGATTTCTTTAAAATTCCTTATTAATCTTGACCAGTACCAATGATTTTTACATTTTTTTAAAACTAACAGTGTTACCTGAAAGTGCAATTTGAAAGTAAATATTTTTGACCTTTATAGCTACACATATGATTGTGCAAAATCTTCCTCCCTTTATTTTTTCTCTTAATAAAGCCAATGAGGACTGCTCTCACTTTAATATGAATTTTCAAASCTGGCTATGTATTATGACTAGTCTGCCCATCCACATATTTTACAAATATTTCACAGGAGTTTGGTGGGCAAAATGAGAGCTCACTTGCTATGGGAGGAAATTTCTGTTAGCTGGACTGGTATTCAGCCTTATCTTGAGTGTGAACCTTCCAGCTTATATGCAGCGTATATTAATTGATAATGATCATGTCTCTGAAGCAGCTACTYTTCTTAAGAGAAATAATTTTCCTAGAGCAGTGTTGAGATTGGTATTTTTCAGTATTGCAGTCAGTCCCTTTGTAGCTTGTAGATATTAGGGKTTTTTTAAAAAGAGTATCAATAACCTCAAGTAAAACAATTTTCAACAGTTTTAAAGCCTTCATTAAAAACAGTAATGTACATAGGAAGGTATCCACAGGTAGCAATGTATCGAGCAATAAGCTAGGTATCTGTYTCACGTGAACAGCCTCCACACCCCCTAAGTATGAGACTTACGCTCAGTCATTGAGTAAAACTTGTAATTTATGGCAGGAACCATTAATCAGAATGATAGGTGCTGAGTGAGTGGAACTGATTTACGAGGAAGACGCCTTTGTGCAGCTTGCTGTAAAACTAACGTGAGGCACTAAACTCTTATTAGCAAAAGGTACACAGCAGCTCCCTAAAGCACGTGGATGGGGCTATGAATAATTAGCGCAGTGCTGCTGCAGAGATGAGACCTAAACGGTACTTGCTAATAGGTTTCTTCCAGTAGTTAATAAAGCAAATTCTGGCGACTGCCTGGAAACAGTCATGGTGCATGTCTAATAAAGCACGTGTTCAAACACAGTGCGAGATCAACATCAATTAGTTTCTCCTCTTTTGGATTCAGCTGCTCTCCCCTCCTTACACTAGCATATTACTGCTAAACAGGCCTTTGTATAGAGCTTGTGGCTGCACTGGGAAACACAGACCGTTAAGAGTATGTTTACACCGTCTTCTACAGGGAGGTGTGAGCCTGCCCTGCCCTTGCTGTGAGCAGATGTGTGCTCACTCTGCTTGTACTTCAAGCTGTGTGGAAGCTGTACAGCTGGTCCTGAACCTAAGTACTCAAGCTCTCCCTGCTGGCTCCCTTTGTAGGGTATTCAGAGTGGAAAGAGCCAGAGTGAGTCAGTGACTCTGTCCTGAGACCATGCAGATAAAACTGTCTCATGGATTGCAGTGGGACTTCTTGCTTCTGCACAGAGCTTAGTCTTTCAGGAGCTGGTATCTGGGAGGTGGCCTCTATGTTCCTCACACGCAGAACAAAAAACCTCGTGTTTTGACACGAGAGCAGTGAGAGGAGGGATGCAGGATGCTGAATTGCTGGCTGCTGGTCCCTGCTAACACAGGCAGTGGGGTGAAAATGTTTTTGAAGAGAGTGAARTCTTGCCCTAGGCTTCCTGGCCCTGTGCTGCAGCTCTGCAGCAGCAGCGYGGGTGCAGTTAGCATGGCCCCGAGCCAAGGCTTGGAAGTCTTTGCCATGCTCACTCTRACATGTTGCTAACTGTGCCAGAGCRTGGACAGAGTGAACGCAGGCTCATGAAAAGAAAGCCGGCATGGATAAAACATAGCATGGGAACCAGGCACTCCTGAGATGCAGACACTTACCCTGGAATAACTTCCCATATAACTAGCAAAGACTCTCTTTTTATCTGATCGTTGTGTTAGTGGTTATTTGAGTACCAATARTGACTAGACTTCAGGAACACAAATATGCTGTTATTTATATCTCTTTTACAAAGTAGTAGGACCAATATGATGACTTGAAAAAAAAAGACAAAAGATATTTATTCAACAGTCTGTATTAATTTAATGCTGTTCTATTGATTATTATCAGACAACARCTCATAATTTTGCACAGTGAGAACTTTATGGCTGCAATGATCTGAAGCATGTCTCTGTGCTTAAAAAAACAAGCTGTTTATTTAATTAAGTACTTCTGGCTCTTTGAATTTAATAATTCTAATTAAATTGTTATGGTTGTGACATGCATTGTGATTAAGCCCATGGTCTCAATTAAGATTATGAGAGGTCCTTACAAGCACATAGGAGGACACTTTTCCTTCCTCAGAGTGATTAGGAATGTGGGAGTGGGAAGGACCTCTGGGGTCATCAAATCCGGTGCCCTGCATATTTCAGGGACCATGTTGAATAAAACAAAAGACTTTAGTCTCATTTACCACAGGAGATAATTACTCAATGTCAGAAATGATAGGTAGAAAGGATGAAGTACATATTACCACTAAGAAAATGTGCTCTGTTTAAGCTAGCTGTGAACACAGCATGGTATTTCTGTGTCTTCAGAAATATTTCAAGAAACATCTAAATTATAATCTATACAAGGCTAAATTATAATTTATAAAMGGAGATCACAGGAGAATTCTCCTTTATTTTTTTTTTCCAAAAGTGCTGTACACAAGCACCTTCATTGCCTTGTAGCTGCTTCATATTTGTGAAAAATACACCATAAGACATGTGGTTGGCTAAACATCCAACTTGCATTTGAAAATTGCTGTATGATCTGGATCATTATCTTTAAATGTATTATGGAAACTGTTGCTAGCTCTGTTTGCAGATCCCACCATGACTGAGAAATGGTTGTCTGAATGACAATTATCAGTGATCTGGTACCCTGTTCTGGCCAGGTAGATGTTAGGTTTTTAACCTATACAAAACTGTTCTTCAGAGTAAAATAATCACCTATTATTTTTATATGTTAGTAGCCTTGCCTCCTGGAAGCTAGTGTGAGAAGCTCTCCAGAAACTGAGACATCGCTCACCCTTTCTGCCTCTTTTGAGAACAAAGTTATACTGAACTTCTTGTAGACAGGAAATTAATGTTCAATGAATCAGAAGAGAAAACAAGGTGAGACAAAGGTTATTGTTTGAAGCACTGGAGAGAGAGAGAGAGAGAAACTTTTCTACTCTTCTACACTTCCAGTAATAGACAGGTGATCCACAAGTAGGAGCTGTAGTTGTAGAAACTTTGGATGGAAAAATAACCATGTTCAGATAATGCAAACAGAAACAGCAGTTGGATGTCATGGAGTGCTGAGCATATTTGCTTTGTCATAGCCAACAGTGAGTAAAGTGCACTTGACATTTCTAGTCATACCACTTCACAGCATTTTTCAGCTAGAAATCTATTGTTTTTCCTACTCAGGAAGGGTCATATGCTTTATCTAAGACCCCATTATCCTTGTCTCCACTTAGAAGATGGGAATGTGTGCTAATGGTTAGAGTAAGTGGCATGACTTGGTCCTAAGAAAGCAACAGCAAAATTGAACACAATAAACTRTATCTCCTGTCATTAGAAATGTAGGTAGAAATGTGAATGTCAACACAGTGCAGAGATTTGACCAGTTCAAAATAGATAGCTTATCAAATCTAGTTTCTGCTCACAAACTGTTCTGTAATAGAATATGAGAACAATTTATTTTTCCAGGCCCTTGCTTCAGCCAGTCACTTGAAAAATAGCAATGCTAGTGCAGTCAAGAGGAGGTCAAAAGCTGTCTTTGATCAATGCACTGTTATGTATTGTTGTGTATCGATCCATCCTCAGACATCTTACTTTGTCAAATGCCTTTTGAAGAGTGGGGAGACAAGAGAGATCCCTGTGTCTTGCTCCACAGCCTTAGGTGATACACCATTGCCCAGGGTTGTCCTTTGAGAGACTCCACATTCACCTTGTCTGGATCCCATAAGGAATTACAGCAGAYATTATGATTAACAGTGTTAGAGGCTGCTGATCCCCTCCATACTGTTAGCAGAGCAGTGCTTTTCTGTGGTGATCACTAGGCATGTATCTACTGCCACCAAAATCAGAATGGACTCTGTTCCCAGACAGCTATGTAAACAGAGTGACTGTGGTACAGGAAATCTGCAGAATTGTACAGAATGTCATCTTTACCTTTTTGATCATCTTTCTTCACAAAAATGAGGCTCAGCATGATTGCAGGACTATTACTGGTCAGAGTTTCTTTCCAGAATAAACAGTGTCTGCTTGAAATTTCAGGGACTGGCACAAGAAATTTTTAGTCAGCTCYATCACCTACAAAAAGCATCTCTTACTCTAAGTGAAATCCTAATGGACTAGTCAATAAAGACTCTATCCTCTGTTTCCTGCTTTGATGCTATTGCCACGAAAGCAGGAGCTGTCCTCTGAGAAGCTACCCGTAAAACTCCGTGTCTCGTGATTGCAATAAACCAATTCTTTGGCTGAGCTTGAAGGATTAATCGTAATTCAGACTATTCTTGTCCCTTTGGGAGTTTTTACAGAGCACAGTGGTGATGATAACACAACAGTGTTTATACTTTTGTATTTCCAAACACAGACTTCTTTCCCATTTAGGAGGCAGGTATATCAGCTTCTTCCTTTTGACACTTTGGTTGTCACACCTGATGTGGGAACAGTTAGAGACAACTGCCCTTATGAAACTTAATGGATTCCCACATTTGCTGCACAGCAGTTTAATCTTTTCCCTATATTTTTATCTTAGATTATTGTACATCTCTGCCTGCTTGACACTGATGTCTTAAATTACCTCCCAAGATGTATGTCCTCAGGCTTGTTCAGTTTGCAGTTCTGCATTGATTTAGACCCAGGGCAGCTTTCAGTGTTTTGGAATCTTTTTGCACATGTCAAATATGAAACAAAATAATAGTCTGAGCACTATACCCTAATCCATTACCCTGTTTGAGGCTGACAGCACATTTAAAGGAAATAATATGTGCTGCTGTATGAAAGATGGAATCTTTACAAACTTTATGTTTGTCACCAAGTTCAGCAGTACTTTTTTGATAACTGTAGGAACTGCAACTGATAAAAGTGATGACGACACTGAAAAGAAAAATCAGATGTAGGGRTTATGATTTAAAGATGCCATCTAGAAATATAGCCAGGCAGTGTTAGACCCTTTAATTTTTGCATATGGAACTTATATTTAATGTTCTAACTCTGCAGAGGTATGCTCAAGACAGAGAGGAGCTGATGGTCATGACAGATGACCTCTATCCTTCTGACTGATGAGGTTCTTTAAAGAAAGACGGCAGATTTTTCCAAGTGCTTTCCCAAGATAAACCTTTGATGACAGTGCTGGGAACTGTCTGATACGAAGACCACACAAGTCTTCCTTAGAAACTGATGTTTACCAGTTTTTTTTATGGCCCATTACATACCTTTGCCAAAGGATTGCTTAAGATCTTTGAGTTTGTAGAACAGATACCAGAATATATATTGTATAATTTAGGAATGCTGGGTTACAGTTTGTATATGTATTGATAGGAAGAAAATGGGTTGATTATTTTAAAAAACTTCATTTTATGGATTTATTGTAATCATGAGATTACATATAATTTCAGGATTCCTACAAGAAGWATGTAGGAATATTTCTCCTACACTTTTTGTATGTGTTAGGTGAATTCTTGATATGAATAAAAACACTGTAAAATTTGTACCAACACTTATTTACCTATTTCACCTATCTACTGTGGCAAATTATTTATATTTCTTTTCCTTGTGAAGGCATATCATCTGGTCTTGTCAACCTGCCACATTCGGCAAGCAAGGCCTCATTGCCAGTGCACCAGTTCCCCATGTCTTACTTTCTCTCTTTTTTCTTCTCATTCTCCTGATTTGTGTTTAATAGTGAAAGCATATACTTTGACAGAGCCTCCTTATCATCCCTTTGGTTTTCTGTAGAAGTTCACAGGACTGATTTTATTTCCCTTGTTTCCCTCTTCAGCTTCGTCTTTATCTGTCATTCTGCTCTGGAAAGTCTCTTCAGAAGTGCCTCTCATTCTGTCACCATCTTYATTCTGATCAAAAAGACTCTCTTCCCACAGACATTTTGTTCCCTGTGRTGTATTTTCACAGGCAGGTCTCAAATTCACCTGGAATAAAGCAGAGCTGCTTGTCAGGGAGCAGTGAGAGTGGGCTGCTGTGCGAGGGAAGGCGAGTGGGAGCCCGGCTGGCTGCAGGGCAGGTGGGACAGGGACCTCCGTGACTAGGGGTGCAGTCCCTCACTGCCTGAGCGCTGCGAGCACCGTGGGCCCAGGGACAGTCGCCAGGGCCAGCCAGGAGCTCAGGGATTGCCAGACAAGTCAGTCATGCTGAGGCCAGTCCAAGGTCAGACAAGGAAGTCAAGTCTGCAAGGTCAGAAGAAGCTAGGTGCACTCTTCACATGCAGCTATAGCAATAAAACACTGTTAAGGTGTTTTCACAGCAGCCTGATCCAAGGTTACATGGCTGCGGCACATCTGAGCTGACCTTGAGCACAGGTAGCCAAGCCCCTTGGACATGGGGGAAGAAAGTTGCAGAGCCTGTTGGTGCACTCAGGGCCCTGCCACTCTCATCTTCACACCTTTTTCTTAAGCCCTCTCCAGAACCACCMTGCTTGTCTCAAAGGCTGCTGGCCCAAGCATCTTCATTTTCACTGCAGGCCTAGTCTTGGGCAGCCATGCTGCTGTCTGCATGATGTGTCAAAGACAYAGCCTTCAAGTTCCATGTACACAACTAAAATCCATGCTTGCTTCTTTCATATCTGAAGTATTGCAATATTCTCCTCTGACCTCAACACATGAAGTTCCTCCCAGCTGGTATTTATCCAGAATGCTGCTGTCTCCTGCCCTGTCACTTTGACCAGTTCATGCCATTTTATGAATTTCCTCCACTGACTCCTTTTCTCACGTCGAACATAMAGTCCCTGTCTGAAGTATCAACACTCTTCTTTGGATTTGTCCTTCATTATTAAAATATTGATTGGTACTGCAAATGCACTGTGAAGCTTGCTAAAATGTTCAAATAGTCCATGCTTTCTTTCATGCTGTTACTTATTCTGCAGAGAATCTCCTTTTAAATACCCAAGTGAAAATTATCTTCACTTTTAAAGCTGCTTTGTGACAATGCCCATGAAAACCTTAAGAGAGGCTATGTTGTTGGTGTCCTGTGACTACCTGCAACTGCACCTACCAGCACAGCCTCCTTGCAGCTCTCCATCCCTCAGTACCTGCATCTCCTGCTGTTACACACTGCARTCCTAGCGCAAAAGCTGTTTTGGGAAGGGGCTGTTTTTTCGTTTGATACTCCACAGTGTCTAAAACAACTTGGGTCTAGGAGTAGGATCTCCAGTTGCTATGGTGATACAACTGACAAGAGAAGTCTATAATCCTTTCCTTCACTACAAAAACATTCGAATTCGCTGATGAAATCCAGGCTGTATATTTAAATTCTTCTGAAGTTATTCAAGTAATTCCAGTAAGACCCAGCATATATTTTTAACTTATTTAATTGCTTAGAAAGACTTTTTCAGCCTGCTCTCTGTACAGTTTGTATATGTTAGACTAGCATCACACATGTAGAGATGAGGAATGCTTTCTTCATGACAGCTGATAGACTGTCAAATGCATGAAATGGCAGGCAACATTTGAAGATTTGCTGCAGATTAAGCGTTGAAAAAATTCTGGAGGCTGCCGCAGATATCCATGGGGTCATTTTTTTCCCTTAATTGTTGTTAGATCTGGACTGAGGTCTGTTTCCTGTGAGATCATGTTTGAGACCATTTAATTTCTCCTCCAAACAGTTGACTGCTTTTTGTGTTATGGCAAACASAGACCACTAGAGGTCTCTGTTTGCCATCATATTAAATTATAATCAGTTTTTGCTCTTCTATAGCTACTTCTAGGCATATATTGTTTACAAAGTATGCACAYACTGTTTATAAAGAAACCAGGGAGGCTTTGATCATTCAGCAATCAGCAGTGAAGTCTGAATGCTCAAGAAGTCACTGGGGAAAATCTAGCCATAGGTCCACTTCTTTTTAATAAAAAACACATATGTGTAAATTTGTCAATCTTTCTGTAAGAATATGTAATATATTATTAGTATCATGTCATGAGTTCTGACTTGCACAATTGCTCGTTTGGTTGTGGGCAGTACTCTAATACATATAAGAGGAACTAACAGAGAAATGCAAGGTAATGTGTTAAGCACTCATATCAGAAGGACAGATCTCTGTTTTGGGCTTTCTGGTGTCATGCCCAGGTTTGTCAGACTGGTAAGCTCACCAGAGCTGGTACATAAGGGCATAGGAGGTGTGGAGAGTTTGGCTTTTGGAGACTGCACAACTTAAATAGATGGAACAAGTACCTAGGTATTCATATAGGCTTCTAGAAGGCGACACTTAGTAGGTACGTCAGTACCTGACACACTTCCCTTTTTGTGTGTGCTCTTCTTTCTTCTGTTCTTCTTAGTGAAAACGCAGAATTAAAATTGGATTTCAAAATACCYAGTTGAGGTAAACATGACAATTTGAAAAGCTTTTAAATTTTAATGATTTTTAAATCCTTTCCTCCATTTTTTCCCCATTGGACTAGACTCTTAAAGAAAACTGTCTTTTCTTTCACTTGAAAGGTTGCTTGGATTTGGATCATAGAATTGGTAAACTTGGAAGGGATCTCTGGAGATTATCTAGTCCAACCTCCCTGCTCA
>NW_028186279.1:1388775-1428733 GCF_003343005.1 Rhea americana
TTCTTGGCCACAAGGTCACATTGGATCCTTTCCAAGAGATCCTAACTGCTTTTCAAGGTAAGTGGTTCCTTGCTRTAATTTCCAGGGAAAGGAGCAAAAATGAAGCAGATTATATCTCTGTGTTGTCTTCTGGCAAACTAGAAATAGTTGTATTTTAGAGCCCTTTTTTGCTTTTTCTGAAATGGTCTTACAAGAGTAGTAGATATCCTTACGTCAATCAGGTACTCTTTTCCCAGAAGCTGGTTGGCCACTGTCCACCCAGCAAAGTAAAATGTTTATCTAATTGCAGTGAACCGAAAATTGCCAGAGGATATCTGGCCCTGCGTTTGCTTTTCAGATACAGTGCAGCCCATCTGAGAGAGCTGAAGTAACCTAGGCATTCATTTAAGATGATGTGCTGTTGCCATACATCAGTGCAAAAGAATGAGAGTAACTGGATGGAAAATAACCCAAGCGCCCCATGGGTTTATGAGTCTAATAGGGAGTAACTGGAATTTGCTCAAGTAAGAGCAAGAAGAAAGACTACACAACCTTCTCTTAATATGTGGTTTTATCATATAATCAAATGATACACTGGAAAATAGTACTCCTGTGCAGTTACACTTTTTTGGAGCAAATACTTTGAGGGATATGTCAGTATTATCTACTTCAAGGGGGTACAAATTGTCTTCAAACGAATAACCAAGAGTGATATAGCATCAGCAGCGGCTCTTAGGAGAAACAAGTGAAAYGTGCAGAGAGGCTGTTCCTTAGCGGCTTTGATTATAGGTGATGTTCTGTTATTTGCTTGCTTGGGTGTTTGGGGTTTTGCTTGTTCTCCTCTCTGTAAGCTATAATTTTGGAAAACAATTAAAAATTATTTCAATGGTAACAATTTTGGTAAGTCTACTGGTGGAATGTTTTGACATCTTTTGTAAAATCAGTGTGTGAAAAAGGAAAAGTTGTGAATTTCTGAATCATTTTCCATAGATTTTTCTGATTAGTACTTTTTGATAAGCTCTTTCTGAGCTATCATGAGTTCTATGATTGATTGTGTTTTTATAAAGAGGATGGCTCAAGAAAAAAGGGAAACTAGTAAGAATAATTTCTGAGTATTGAAATCACTGAATTTGATGGTTTATCTGGTTTTAGAGATAGAGTGCTAATATTAGGGCCCTAGCTAGGTCATTTTCTACTGAAGTTTCTGGATGGTAGCTTATATAGTCTATAATCATTTGAGAATTATTTCTGTAGTTTGTTAAAAATATTTTTAACTTATTTCTTCATCTTGTTGATCAGAAATTTGACTGTTGCTATTTATAAGAAATATCAATATCTGTATGGCATCTGTATTAAAACGTGCTCATTTGAGCCATGATCTTGCAATTGGTAAGATATATGTCAAACTTAATTACAAACTTCTCATTTATGGCAGGATTGACCCAACATTGGCATCACAAGTATTCGGATGGCAAAACTACTTTATTGGAGTATGTGCTAGTGAAATGAGCGGGAGGTGAAATTCAGTGAGGCATAGAGCCACTAGGAGCAGGACTTAGGTATTTGTATCTTGCTTATCCCTGAAACTGGTCCACCTATCACCTTTCTAWAATCCTTGACTTCTGAGCTGAAAAACACAGTAGCTATTTTTCACTTAATTGCATATGGAAAGTAAACTCTCTGTTTCTGTGCTTTTCATCTCCACTGATCCCAATCTGTGTCATTCTTTGATAATTTTAATGCTGAACTATGCATGGGACACACTTGTACAAGGTATAAAACTTAAATTGTGACTGTTTCTGTCTAAAACATTCTAGTTTAGAAATTCTTTTTTCTCCATTCTCCATTTAAACAGTTGTACTACAATTTTTCTACAGGATGGTAACTTGGGATAAACTATCCGTGAAACAAAGTATTTCTAGCTCACATTGGGAATACCTTCCCAGTCTCTGGCTGCATGTAGCTACAGTGCATGCCCAGGCAGCTTGAAGAGCAGCATCAGTCCAAAAAGATGGTTACACAAGTAAGAAGTTTACATTATAATATATATTGTGTGAAGCAAAGGTCCTCAAATCAGGAAAACAAATAAGCATGTACTTAAATCTAGGAACCCAACCGAGCGCAGTATCCCCGGGGCAAGGCCCACATGCCTAGTGCACTGAAACCATGGTAGGCACCTTAGTCCTGGGCTTAAAAATTAAAGTGCAATGCTAGCTGTTAAATCTGTGGATTCCTGAGATGCTATTTCAGTTCATTCCTCTGTGGGTGGAAAATTAGATCATATTGCTGACAAATATATTTTGCCATCTTTTTTCTTTCTTGGGTCCCCCAAGGACTACCCGTGGACTAGTGGACTACACTTCTCCAACAGGCTGTTTGCACTTCCCCATCAGAGTTCAGTTCTGTGATACTGACTCCAAAAGAACACGTGTAAGTGCATTCCTGAATCCAAGTCAATGTTTGTACATAGCCCAGTGTAATAAGGATTTATGGAAGATGTGGAAACTGCTCAGTGATCCGTGATACTCGGCTGCATGTCTTTGATACTGTAGTTGGCAGGAGAAACAACAATTCTGTTTTGAAGCAACTTTCATGATTTCCAGATTTATTTTTATTTCAGATTGAAAATAAAAACAAATCTATTTTTTAAAATAGTGACGCAAAACTATCTGGGTCAAAAATATCAAGTGTGCTCTATCTAGAAGGTAAGTTCAGCCTGAACCCATTAAAATGTTAGCATCTGTATTCCCTGTAAAGTATTTCAGCTTTCAGGAAACAGTGTTTTTCTACATTCTAATAGAAGGATTCCCATCAGCTCATTCTGGTAGAAGTTTCTTCATACACTTTACTGGGGTTTATTATCATGCTTAAAGTGAAGCACATGGTTAATTTATGGTCTAAACAGGCATGGTTTTCTAAAGGGCCACCTCCTGACATCCTTCCACTCTTGGTCAGCTGTCCATCACTTTGCTCTTGTCTCTGCTTGTTTTGTAACTTCCTTGGGGAACAAAGATTGTTTGCTTAGTGTGTTATTATCAGCACAGTAAAATTAGCTTTAAAGCTATTCACACGTGCTTCAAATGCAACTGGAAACATATTACTTAATTTTCTAATAAATTGGCTAGTACCACAGCAGAATGGCTCATTTTAAGATACACGTATGACTCCTTCAGGTGGGCAGTTCGGAAGTGTTCAGTGTTGTATATGGGAAAGACACTCCTTGTATTTGCCAGCTTTCTCATGATGAATGTTTGTGTTATTGGAGTATACAGCAAGCGCTGGTCCAGATTAAAGTGTCCCACGGGCCATTGGTGGCCACCATCAGGTGTTCATTTGACAAGTCAACGTATGAGAACACAGACAACCATAAGTGCTTACATAGCTATGGATTGGTGCCATTGTGGCACAGCACAAACTCTTCTTTGCCTATTTATTGTAACATTCAGGAAAATGGCTTCAGGAGCCTGCTGTCAAGGTGCATGTGGGGAGGAGCTCAGCCACCAAATACCACAGATTTTAATAGGGGTCAYGTGGCCAAATTCAAGCTGACTTCCTTGACAAGTTTACACCTTGCTATCTAAACGTTAAATATTTTCTTATGTATTAAAGCAGATACGCTGTCTTTATCCTTGTTAAGCAGGAATAGTTGGTTCAGAGTGCTGTTAATACAATTTGAGTCTAACCGATCATTTAGGTTGATCATCAATGCTGCATTTTTTAAAGCCAGTTCCCCGGGGTGGGACGTGCGTGCACTGCATAATGAAGGGCCGTACTGAGATCCCCCCCCCTTCCTGAGCTGCAGGGACTGAGCTGTGTGATTCCCCCGGGTTAGACCTGGGCTGGATCGCAGTGAGGTTTGTCAGCTTGCGCGCGGCACTGTGCAAATGTGGGAAGATTGCTTCTGTGTCCATGCTGTACTTTGCTGGGGTTCTGGGTGTACAGGAAGCGGAGAGGAAGGACTCTAGTGCCTGACTTCATCTGCTGATAGGGACGTTCCCTCTAGTAATCCTTTATCACCTTACTGAGAGGAATGTAGGAATGGAAATAGTTTCTTGGGTTACTGACCTTTGTTCCCTGCCTTTGCAAGTGCCACATCCTACGCTGAACTCCAGTCGTGGCCCAGTTGTGCTTTCCTGACCTCTATCTATTTCAGATTTCACTTTTCTTCCTACTCCACTGTTGTCTAACTTAGCTGAGACTTAATCAGTCTTTAGTATATAAACTCCACTGGTTTTGTTTTGAGGAGACTCTTTACAGAACAGCATGTGGGGACTGAAATGTTCATCCATTATTTGTATTTATGGGGAAAAAATGAACTCCCTTTAAAAAACCTGATCAATTAATTTGTGGGGACTTGAGCTCAGAAAAAAAACCTCCACATTTCTGACAGGACAACTTGCAGTAGCTGTGAAATAAATAGTTAAAGGCATTTTAGAATAGATAGTCATCTTTGCACATCAATAACTAAGTGATGCTACGGTTTTCTTGGCTGTTACTTTTGCCGTTCTTCCATTTGAAAATRTGTTTGACACTGACGCAATTTTGACATAGGCAGGAGGTTATCAAATAGATATTCAGTGTCATTGTGTAAATACATTCCACAATGTCTGTGGACAATATCTGTCCACAATACAGATATCCACAATATCTGATACTTGTAGAATTTGACCCAGCAGCCACTGAAGTCAGTGCAAGTCCTTCCATTGCCTCACTGGGCACTAGGTGGTGCCCACACTCATTTTTGTCCGTGGCTTCGCAATTACAAACTGAGAAGCAAAAAGAATGGCAATGTTAGGTAATTATGATAGACCTAGTCTAGCTGGTTGTCTTTGAGGGTCTTCCTGTGTTAGGATACAAGGAGAACCACTTTTTTTAATTCTCTGGCCAGGCCCAGGTTTATAATCAAAGTACAAGCATATGATCTTTCATACTGTATTATTCGTATCACCACAGCACCTATGTACTTTAGCCATGGGCCAAAGCTGATTGTGATGGCTGCTACAAAACCCTAAACAAAATGATGTCCTCTTTTCCAAGTAATCTAGTTAAATTTCAGAGAGGAAGCTCCAGTCMGATACAGATACTCAAGAAGCACTAAGACAGTGAGAGATTGATCGCAGGCTCAAGAGTAGTTGTTGCTTCCCAAGAATATTGTGGACAAAGTTTCATTTTCACAGCAGGACTTCACCTCAGAAGTGAGGAATTGACCCCAGTCTCCTAACCCTTGAGRTGGTCCCCAGTAGTGCATTCTACCTTTTGATTGCTTCTTTGACGTTGCTAGTTTGAGATCTGGACATTTTGTTGGCTTACTGTTGGTATGAAAGTACCCTGATGCTGCACTAAGAATGAAATCATGGTGTTTCCAGAACCAGAAGACAGTTGTTGTCTTAGAAGTTACAGTATCTGTGGCCTGCCGTCARTAAATGACTGAAACTGAGGTATTTGTGCCCCACTGAATCAAGCTGAGTTGCACTCTTGGTGTCTCTATATGTCAGTACTGTAGATCCAAATGAAATAAAATATCATAATGCAGTTCAAAGCAATTAAACTGTAAGGGCCCTAGCTCATCTTTCAAAACATACCTGTAYGTTTATCATCCCTCCCACATAAATCAGCTATGGCTGACATAGCTTTGGTAGGTGAAGAATGTGCTCTAAACAGAGACTTGCAATCCCTGAGTGTTTGTTTAATGTGGCAAAAAGCCAGTCTATAACTCCTTGTATTATTACATATAAAAATCTCCTCATTCGCATGCCTTTCCTATCTTGGCTCAGAAGTTGGTGGACAGTAATAGATAGTAATTTTACCRCACTACTGTAATATAAAGAATCTCCTACCTTGAGAGAGAGGAAGAGGAGCAGATGAGAAATTTGCCTGACTGTGTGCAATATCTGCACTTATGCAGAGTTCAACAGTATCCCACATGCTGGGCTGGGCTTTTCTCCCAAGGGAATAATCATGAGAATGGAAGCAACCCTTTCAGTTTTCTACACAGCTATGGGCACATAAAATTTGCTTTCTCGTGCCCTTTCATATGCATTGTAGCATTGAAAGAAAAAAGGATCTGAAAATATCTTATATTTTTCAAATATTCTATTAGATCAGTTTACTCCGCAAGAAATAATCAGCCTCAGAACAGCAGGAAAATCTGCAAACTGGTGTTTCAGTTTACATAGTTAATGGCTGCTGCTACCTGCTTTCAATAGCTCTTCAAATGTAACTAAAATGTTTTTAGATGTCAAGTCTATTTTAAAAAGCTTACATGAGGGAATTCTTTTTTCCTCACCTTTTTRCTTTCCCAAGAAGCAAGTCTTGAAAGTGCCTTGGTTGTAGCTGAAAAAGTACTTAAGGAGAAGCTCGTAGCAGGAGTAGATGCCCAGAAGTCACTATTTGAAAAAATCCTCAGTTTAAAATTTAAATTCTTCCCTTTGTTACATAGATAAGAAAAACTATGCAGCTGTTACAGGGCAGAAACACCTGTTTGTGATCAGAGGGCTCTCACTGGCCACACTTGTGATGATCCAACAACTATTTTGAAAATTCTGTGAAAAAAGTAGGGAAGTCAGTTAAGTTCAGTTTGCAGGAACTGGAAAAACATACGGATCRGTACATTAAGAAAGATTGAAAGTTCTTCCTGCTGTTCAGCCATGAACTATTGCTTTTAACTCAATTTAATGAAGTCTTGTGCTCTGTAGAAATTCATACTAGACAATCTTAGTGGTGCTTTCTAGCCATTACATCTCTGAAACCAGATGAGTTAACTGAATCTATTTAACTATAGYTATTACTGTGTTTCTACATTTAACTCATTTTGTTTATTAAAAGATGTCTAATGAGCCTATTGAATTTCAATTAAAATGGCAGATATATGCCCATGCCCCAGATGATATCTAAACTTGGTAATTAAGATTTATAAAAAATGTGTGAAAAATGAGATAAACTTTTGAATATAACCCTCTCAGAATATGTTACTGTAATGAATATATTGAAATTTTTCTTGATTTTGAAGAAATTTATTAATTCGATAGATCTTGAAGTTTTGGATTCAGTGAGATATTTAAGCACCTCAATGCACAGGAATCATTCRAAAAACCTAACTGTTAAAGTGAGTTAGGTATTTGAGCGCTTTATGAATCAAGGCTAAAACAAAATCTTCCATTAAATCCTGTAATCTTCCCAGAAGAATTTCTGAAGTGTGTTTACTGTATCTCTCCCARTGTGAATCATTTGACCTATTGGCTTTTTGACCAAGACAGCTCAGCATCTCATTTGCTTTCAGGACTGTCAGGTATGGCAGACTGTTGTCCTCTCACTTGTGACATATCTAGAATGACAAAGCAAGTAAGTGACCTCCTGAGCCAGTAAGTGAAGTGATCAGAAAAAAATCCACGAGGAACATATCTTATCAGTTCAATATAAAATTTGCACAATAAACTAGATATTTTGTGCATAGCATGAACAATCTTGGGGCCTGAATTTCAAGAYGGACTGATTATTGCCCTTATGTCTTCAATTTATAAATTTACTGTCATATCTGTGTGTGATCTTTGTGTTTTTATGTGTGATTTTTTTTCCTCTTCAAGGAGTGAAAATACCAGTGTATGCATGTGTATGTGTGTTGTGGGAGGAAATGAAGAGGGAAGTTCACAGATGCAAGTGAGGCCGTTGTCTGGACAGCAGCACTGGAAGTGGTAGTGGGCAGATACTTGAAGGCCAGGGTCACAGCAGGATTCTTAAATCCCAACTTGAATTTTTAGGTTTGGCAGATAGGTTTAAATGGGAATTGCCACAGCTTTTTCCTTGGCAGCTAAAGCCTTCTATATGTGTTGTCTTAGGTCAAGGCTGAAAATGATCCGGCCACACAGTCACATCATCCGTCCAAGACCTTCCCTTTCTTGTTCTTTTTCAGCTTAAGTCCACTCTGGGACAGTATCTGCAAACTGACATGATTTGGTGCATACAGCCCAGCCGGCCATGGTACGTGTGGAGAGTGTGTCAGCCTACTCTGTACTGTGGGAAGTCTCCGTGTGGTCATGGCACCATAATCTGAGCTCTGAAGAAGGATCAAGTGAGACCAGATCGTTTCCTTATTTGTCCCYTTTGAGACAAGGCTCTATCAGGCTATTCAATATTAGTAACTCGAGTACTGACACGAAGAYTATTATGGACAAATGAAATAGTAGCTTTTGTTTAACATTTTTGGTAAGATTAATACATCAGTGTCAGTGTCACCCGTAAGTAACTACGCTTCTAATGAGATATTTTAGGTAACTGAAGAATACAGCTTTCTTGGATTACAGAAGAGGGCATTGATGTTTCATTTTTTCTGGAAAGAATTACCAGCTAACAAAAGCTTCTGTTCTATTTAATGCAGAAGCAGAAATAATCAGCATACAAAGGATTTACTCTGCAATCCTGCTTCCTCATGCTATAGGATACTTTTTTTCTTCTGAAAAAAAAGTTCCACCTTCTAGAATGCATTAATGGCAATATGTTGCACAGAACACTTTCTGAGACCCTTCTAACTTGAAGAGCAAATTCTCCATAATATTTCAAGCTTTACCTAAAACATTCTGGCCACCTGATGTCTGTTAGTTACTACAGTGCTGTTGGTTTGGCCTCAGATCTTCTGACATTACTGTTTGCCAATGACATTTTGAGATTCCCATTCATAATGTTCTTTCTGCTGTAGTTCTGCAAAGATGAAATAAAAAGAGAGATCATTACAGAGAATGAGCATATGGATACCAGACAAGCAAGACTGTCTTGCATAGTGAAGACATCAAATACCAGATTGTGTGATTTTCTATTAACTCACAGATGAATATGAATGACAAGACAGACTTTGATTATAAAATTGCATGTTAGATTTTCCTAGGCCTCTTGCTTCACACACCACAGGGGAATCGCAGTGCTACTGAGTGATGCCTTTATAAGTACTTTTGTCTTTGTTGTTTGCTATATACCCAATCTACACTAATAGMAGCTAATAGGTGTGACTGTGAGGGGTAATATTCGTGAAAGCAATTCCAAGTGTCTCTTCTCGCATGAATGAGGAGGAAATCCTTGTGTTTCCAACAGACACGATGGGCCCTCCCCAGCTAGACCTCCAACTGCAGGAGGGAAAGCAGGCGCGACGGGGGCAAGCGCAGCTCGTGCTCTTGTGCAGGTTGCCAGCGTCTTGTGTCCGCGCTGCTGTGGGATCTCCTCCTCAGGCCAATGCAGCCTTATTCTTCCCCACCCCASCACAGTGCTGCTTCCAGAGCTGCTTCCCTAACTTCTCGAGCTAATCACGTTGTTCCTGCATCTCTTCACTGACTTCTACATCAAATGTAGATGCTCCATTACTAGTTTTGAGAGCTGTTTCAGCTTTTCTCCACAGTCCTCACCATTGATGCCCTACTGAGCTCAGAAGATGAAGTGATCTCTAGGAGCTAGGTAGTTTAGTTTGATCACTATTTTATAGCAAGGTTATCTCCCACTCTCCTGTCACTCATGGTACGAGCTTTGTCCCCACTTCCAGGCTTTTCCAATGCTTATAATATGCAGCGAACTCCTGTAGGCCTCTGACAAAAATAGCTCGTTGTTACTGTTGTACACTTTAGACTTTTCTTCTTTGTGTGCTGATAGGAGTTTTTATCGGTGATTTTTGTTTTACATTGTTTTTCTTTGCACCTAATACAGGGGTACTTAAGCCCTGAGGAGAGTTCTGGCTAAGTAAGACAGATGAGAGGTATTTCTATTAATAAGAAACAGAAAAGAAGCCCCTGGAGATTAAGTCTTGCTAAATGGCTCTGCATTTTGGGGCAAGGGAATACCTTCCATATCTGACTTGTATCCTATTGTATTTAGTGTCTTTTATTGGAGAAAGATAAATATTTATTAAAAGCCTTTAATGATTAATTAACCGGCTTGATCTTAATAAAACTGAAGTAAAGTAATAAGCATATTTCTAAAGAATTATTGAAACCTTCGATTTCAAGGTGAACTAGATCTTATATATATACAGTCCTCAGCATATTTCTGAAGTGAAAATGCTTGTTGATAAATAAATGCTTTATATAAATTATAAACACAAATGTATAATTCATATATAATAAATTATAAATATAAATGTRTAATTATGTATAAATATTCTACATAAATCCATTTTCAAAAGAATTCTCAGAGAAAAAATTGTTTAGAATGTATCTGAAACTACAAAAGAACATAAAATCTTCCTCATGCTACTTAAACATACTGGGGAGAAAAACAATCTCATCCCTAATTTGTTTTGAAATTCAGTGTCAAAGTCACCAAAATCTGTGACCTTCTCCATAATGAAAGATCTTACAAGAGYGCATTTACTCTTTCTTTAGCTATATCACTGTTTCAGCTCCAATCTTCAGATGGAACAAATGACTTAGCTTTGCCTGGAATTGCTTGGGTTATTTTATAATTGATTAGATATGCTACTTGTAAAAAGTCATGTAAATTGATATTTTGTCCTTTCATTTTGCTTTATTTGTTGATATATATTTTACAATTGTCCTCTTTTAGGTTGCATTTGAATAGCCAGGACATTATCACAAAAATGCAATCTCAACATAGAAATTATAAGACTGCAATTACAGGGAGAGACAACATCATTATATACGTACTAATAACATAATGATATAAAGAGCTAGAAATATCCATCAGGCTATTTGAGGGCAGCTGTACATGCTGTAATTAACTGTTGGTGTATCACAAAGAGAAGCTGAAARCTATACGTTTACTCTCCTATATGATGGAAAACTGAACATTTACCAAAGCATAAAAGATCATTTGAGTACATCACACACTAAAACTTGGCTTCAGATGGAGGAGACACATGTTTAAATCCTTCTTGTGCCTTATTAAGAACAAGGAATTGAACTCAGGTGTTTCAGGTCAGAAATCTTTCAGTCAGTCGTGGTGCGTCATTCTGCAACTTCAAGAGGAGAGCGCTTTCACAAACTGCAAGTGYTCTGCCTGGATCCAGAGGTAAGAAAGGTGAACTGAGCTTTGAGCTTACTGAGCTCAGAATTTGGAAGATGAAAAAGCCCATGCTGCAAACTTGTGGTTTTGTCCTGCTGGGAAAAACTTATCCTGGATTTACGAATTGGTTATTAGATAAGGCATTACAGGCATGTCAGGAAACCCAGCGGACTAGTTTACAGGGGATAGCTATAATGGGCGTTCTTTTGGGGAAGCAAAATCTATTATCCACTTCCAAGCCCAGAAGAAACCGGTCACCTGGGCCAAGTCTTTCCTCCCCATTATCCAGTTACAGCAGCTTTAGATGAGCGAACATCTGAGGGTCTGGAGAAAGCTTTTTCCCAGCTTTCCCCAGCTTCTTGGTTCTTGCTTTTAGTGTGGTGCAGTATGGCAAGAAGAAAGAAGGGGAAGAGGAAAGCAAGTAAGTAGAGGAGGGAAACATGAGTGGTCCTTCACCTGTTGGAGAGGAAGGAGAATGAGCTTTGTGGAAAGCAGCTTTTGCTGTTGTGGCCTGTAGCCTGCCTTCGTTCCTGTGGCATGTGCAGCAAGCGCTCATTAATCAAGTCTGAGATAAATAGATTGCTGCTGAATATGGGGAATTGCTATATATCTTTTATTTTCTACCATGAGTTTCATTTGGCTTTTTGTGTTGTGTGATGAATGTGTTGGTGCTGCACACCTGGGTCTGCTCCCACATGGCATACTGCAGGGTCAGGACCTAATTTGCACTGTAAGTACAATTGCTAAAAAAATCYTATTTCTTGGTATAATCCTCCGGAGTTTGGGGGAATGTCCTCCTGGTGATAACTGGAATGTGGCGTGACTAGTGATGTATATTTCCTGCAGTATTTTCAGGTTTTTCCCATTGAATTCTAGGATAAATTCTTTGTTTTAGAACAAACAATTTTGCTACTGGTGGACATAATTGCCACGTTTCTCTCTCTGTAAAAGCAGTGGCAAGCACTTGAGTTCAGGTTTGCTGGGGATCTAATTGAGCACAGATGGGGCAGTGTTCTGGCTGACCTTTTAAAAAAAAGTTGCACCCTGTATTGTGCTGACTCCTGCAAGTTTGGAGGCTTCCTTATTCACAGCTGCACCTATTTGGAGTTTTTACTGCCTCCCCAGCAGAGGGGTGAAAACAGTCCAGCTTTCTCTTTGCTTGTGAGTATTGGCCCCTCTGGGGCCTTAGGAGAGAGAGAGAGAGGATGTTCTGAGTGTTGTTATTATTACAATTAACATTATTATTATGACATTATTGTTATGGTTAACATTAAATGTGGGCTAACAAAGTATGCTGATATCAAAGCCCAAATTAATGGTTCTCCTAGTGATGCAGAAAGGAGGGGTGCTGGTTTTTGGGCTGCTGCTGTCTCCCTGCATTGGAAACTTCTGCAGGTTATCAGATGTTTTTTTTTCATCAGCGCTGGTCGTCTCTGGCTCCAGGTGCTTAGTTAGGTGATGCAGTGCCTTTTACTTAGCTCTCTGGAGAGCAGCTGACCTATAGCAGATTCTCTCTGTTTCAGGTCTAGAAAATGCCTGAAATTTCACTGCTTTGATTTGCAAACGTGCTTGTCCCTAAACTAATTAGTCTGCAAGGCATGTTGAGAYGAAAGATCTCTTAAATGAAGAAGAAAAAGAGGAAGAATCAAAAATTTTTTGGAGGAGGAAAGAGAATGCTACTCAAGCATCARGAAGGAACTCTTATACACAGAGAGAAACTCATTCACCACCTATGATAAAAATCTAGTTAGTGGGTGATCTTTCCTTGGCTGACTTACAGCGCAAACTGYGTGAAGCAATTCTGACTGTGTGTTACTATGTTTCTAAAATATACACTGAAATTATTATTCTAAACGAACAGATGGTTCCTAATAGACTCTCCAGAGTTTATAYCACTTGTTACCAAACAAACTAAAAAGCTAAAAGCAATATTTCAGAAAGGTCACTATTGTATGCACACACCACTTCTGGGAAACTCTGGAAAATTAAAGGATTAAATCATTATTTCTGTCCCCAAGAAGAATGAACAGGACTAATAATTGATTTGAACTGCAAATAATCATAGCAGCAGTCATTTCAAGGGAACGAGGGCATTCTTAACAACTAACCTACTGTTCGATAACTGACTGCGTTTGTTTAGAGGATTGTACACAGTACTGAAAATAGCAGTTTCTTTTTCCTGCCAGTCCTGGCTTTTTCCTCCTCTGTCTTCCTCCAGTAGTCAGAGAATGCTATCTGAGAAAACATTGTTGCTAGGGGCCACAGATGATTTATACATAATTTAAAATGACTTATTTTTCCTAACTTTCTTACATAAATACTAGTAATTGGTGAACTTCATGGCATCAACTGTAATGATAGTGTTTTAAATCAAGTGTTCTTTGGGGGATGTAGTTTTTTAGTTTTGTCTTGGTAAAATTAGGTGGGTTTTTCTTTTTCTATGCAATTTGAAATATCTTGCCTGGAGTAATTTTTCAGAAAATATTAGGTATCTGCATGGACTTTGAAAACTGGGGCCCTTTTTGRGTAACACCTGACTTGGTGGGTAAGTGAATTTTTTTGGTAAATGCTAAGTGTAACAATAATCAGGGGGTGACCTGGCTGGAACATGGAGGCTTCCTTGCATTTTTGTACCAAGACGTCTGTCTCCTTCCCGCAGAAACCAAGGTGTGCAGTCGAGGAGTGCTGCGCACCAGCTCTCCGTCGTGCTACTGACTTGAACTGGAACAGCAATGTACGTGGGCACTGAGGAGCTAGGAAGGACTCCCCGGTTCTCTTGTTTGTGTAGCGCTTCTGTGATCAAGGTGAGTTTAATAAGTCTAGTAATGCCTTCTTGAGAGAACACTTACTGATGTGTGATCCAGATATGCTTATAAAATAATAACCTGCAGGTAACAGACAGCTGATCAGTTGCATCTCTGTATGTGTTAAACTGGAAAGGAAAAACTCTTAGTTATCRTGATCAAATTTACAAAAAATAGGAGATAGGAATATCGACTAGGAAGGAAAAGTATATCTTTAGAATGACACCAGCTTCAGCAGAGCTCTTTGGAGTCTGTCAGACTGCAGCTCCTCAGAGTAGTGGCCATTTGGCTGCACTCCAAATGCACCTTTCTTCTGATTTTCTTTCAAAGCCATTGTGGAAATACTATTTTTTTTTTTTTTTGATTCTGTTTTCAAGTAATATATTTTGGGAACTGCTTCATCTATAATTTCCTTTAGAAATTAGGTGGTTTAAAAAGTAAGGTTAGGAAGAGGTAACAGGGTTTTGACATGTCAGCAAGTGTATCTTTCTCAATGAACTATTAGAGAAAACTGGAGTGGGGGCAAGAAGACTGTACTGTTAGCAGAGTGGGGTTTTTGTTTTCTTGACTGTAATTTTGAGGAGGAGTTGATCCTTCGGTATTTCAGCACAGGAAAAGGACATGCAGAATGCCTTCATGCAGCCTGGCATGGGGAGCAAGAGGAATCCTGTGGGAAATGCAARGCTCTGTTAGAAGTGCTCCAAGAAAGACATGAGCGTCTGTATTCCTCCCACTTGATTTAAGATATTTTACTAAGCTATCTGTGGTGGAAATCCAGTCCTCTGAGGTCCCTCTGCAGCTGAGAGGAGGAGAGACCTTCTGAGGGAGATGGCTCTTCAGAGTAAGACTCTGTCTATACCTCACTTTTCACTAGAGCATACTGAGCGTAACTTTCCCTTCTAGTCAAAGTTTGGCGCCTCAGTTAAATTCCTTAAGTTAAAGTAAACAGAGACTAGAATATCCTTGGCAAAGTAGCAGAGAGAAGGTGAATGGTCGTCATGTGGTGGCAGCCTCAAAGCTTGAAAAATAAAGAAATAATAAACCAAAAACGGATCAAACACTTCTCTGAAAGCTTCCCTCCAGGCTTTCTAAAGGAGGTATCAAAGCACCTCAAGTAAACACAAGATGCTGTTGTGAGTGTTTAAGCTTAATAGTATTAAATCTATAGGCCTAAGCTGGAAAAGCGCAGTAAATATAAATCTTTCAGTTCTCACTAGTTAAGAAATGATGCTGGAAGCTGTCACAGACCTTCAGRTGGCAGTGCTGAAAAATGATGTTAATGGAGTTGATATCTGGTTTTGATAGATCATGCAGTCACCTTACCTCCCTCATTCTTATTCATGAATTAGAAGGTAAGCAGTAAGTATTTGTGGATGGTCTGCTTTCCTGAGATCACTTTAATTAACCAAAACAGCAGGTGTCRCAGCAGGTGACAGAGTAATTGATCTGGAATACAGATAGCAGTGATGACAAATGAGGAATGATTCTAAATGTGTGCACCAGCTGTATTGGTAATGGATAAGTAGCAGACATTATTTTATACAGAGATAAGTGGAAAGATGACTTTCCTTAGCATAGATGCATCTACTTGGGAAACCAGCCACTGCTGAGCAATTGCAGCGATCTGCATAAGGCCAGAGGTGACAGTGGCTGCTATTTTTTGAAGTCTATAATAGCTCCAGTAATATTTAGGCATCTATTAATCAAGAGTTTGTTTTGGAAATGTGTGAAAACAGAACTGGAGTGACAGGAAAAAGCAACTTCTGAAAACATGCAAAAAGTGCGTTAGAAGTGTTCACAGTATTTCTTTAGACCCGGCTGCTGTACTGTGCRCTAAGTCGCTCTCTTTACACACCCGATGGGTTTAGTAGTTAAGCACGGTTTGGTATTTCTGAGCAGAAAAATAAGAGTGGCTTTTAGAGGAGCTCTTAATGGCATAGTCCTGTGAGCAGCTGTTCGCGTTTGGACTCTGATTCTCGACAGATCTCACAAGACAAAAATGAGACTCCACAGAGACATCTTTAGGCCAAGGAGCTTATGCTCATATTCTGGGGACGGTGTAATAATCTGTCTCTCTCTCTCTCTAAACTTACTGAAGCTCGGTAAGAATTTTACTTGCCTACTTGGGGCAGGATATGTATTTGAGGTGGGCCTGCCTATCCTTTGTAACTCTCATGTCACAAAATGCGGTGATGCTAATGCAACCTTGAATGAGTGACTCTCTATCAGTGCTGCAAAACAAGTGATTATTGCCTTGAAATTATAGTTCAATGGTAACTTTTAAAATGTCTTTACCAAATGCCTTTTGTTTGCTACTTTTAAGCCTGTTTACCTTGTTCAGATTGATGCTGATTGCCAGTTTTACGCATGCAATGTAGTGTCCAAGAAAAAAAAAGCCTTGGTTGAGTTTCAGCAAAAATGAAATCTTGTCCCTTTCTGTTGAAAAATCTTGTCCTTTTTTTTTCGTTCTTAAGTCTGTTGAACAATTTCYGCTTGCTTGCTTCTTAAGGTTTCTTCTTAAAAAAACATCTTTGCATAACATACAAAGTTCAAAACATGTTTATATGAAGGCATCTGTGCCACAAAAGGTCATATTTGGTAATRGCTTTTACATGATAATTTTATGAAGGCGAGTTGAACTCTTCATAATGCTAAATTAAGAATTTTTTCAGTTTTACAAGAGCCGGTCTTATCATTAGGCAAAACAATAAGAATAATATCTGTAAAAAAACCAAACCCCTACCACACCAACACCACCAACAAAAAGCCCAAAACCAAAAAAAAGGAGGGAAAAAAAAAAAAAGGCAATTGAACCAAACCAAATCAGGAAAAGCTGAGCATATCTGAGGAACTCGTAATTCCACTAAACGTCTGTTCTAACACTAAATACAAAAACGTATTTCCCACGTGGATTTGATTGGTTTTGGCAATGCACACGCTACTTCCCCTTCTTTCACTCTTGATGCTAAAGCTTAGAGATGAAACGTAATTTTAGTTTAACCGTAGCTCTTTGGCCTGCTTTATTTGGAAAGACCAAAACTGCAGCTCGGTTATACTCAGGCGACCCCTGTGGCTTGTTGGAGAATAATGATTTAAGGGAGGGCCCAGCTTACCTGGTGCTTTTTAGGTATCTGTGTAGGAACGCGTTGCTTAAATAATAGCTGTGCTTCTGCAGAGCGCAACAGCTCGGGGAGCTATAGCGTATTGAAGAGACTCATTGAAACTCTCTCTGGGACTAATCCTTCCTTCGCTCCTGCAAAACAGTGGATTTGGTGCAGAGGTTTATTTCTCCCTCCGTATTTTAATACGAAAATAAAACCTCCAGAAATTTGTGTGATAAACAGGCACATACGGAAAAAGAAAACACCGAGGAAGGTGCTGTGGCAGGCAGCGTTCTTCGATTCTCCGTGAGCAGCACTGGTTATTTCRGCACGGCAATACCGACTGCTTGATTGGAGAAATCACAATGAGTGCTTCAGTCCGCTTCCCAGACTGATACATGCTTAATTACTCTTAACTGTTTAACTTCAGCACTGCCTGTAATGAAGTGGGTGTGGGTTTTTTTGGTTTTGTTTTTTGTTTTTGGTTTTTTGGGGGTTTTTTGTTTTGTTTTTGTTTTTTGTTTTTTTTTTGCTTTTTTGGTTTTTTTTGTTATTTTTTTTTCAGTACTCAGACAGCATGTGTTACAATCCAGAACTCCTACTGTTAGACTATTCCTGCCCGATTCGAAACGGCTGGGTTAAAGCATCTCTCTACTTCCAGTTCTGTCAGCACAACCTCTTTGCTGAAGTGGGGTTGTGTATGTTACTGGGTCAGAACTCTTCTTGCATCCCTTCTTCGTGCCTCTCTGAACCCCCTGTATGTGGAAGTGATACGTGTACATAGGGAAACTTCACATAACACTGGSAAGCGGCAGGAGACTTCTGTCAGCTATTTTGGTTTGGATGTGCTRCCAATTAATTGTGTTGGTGCAGAAAAGCAACGGTAAACATTTTCATAACCTGGCAGTATAAATAATAGTTCTAGAAATTATCTAAAGCAAATTGGGTGGTATTGGTTTATTTTGTACTTCTATTTCTGTAAAGCTCACAGTGATGATCGAAGATAGYCAGAACTCTAATATCGTTCTCCATTATTCACTCATTTGTTCGTCGTCTTTGGACTAGGGACAACTACTGGGACTCCTGAAGGYAGCTGGGACATCCCACTCATGAAAGATTAGATGCTGTTTTTCATCTGTGGCTCTTCTAACTGGTATCTGCCAGAGATGGAAAGGATGCACCTGAGAATCTTTATATCCTCTTGCCCCTTTTCTCCTCCTCCTTCCTGGAGTATATCTTACTGACCACAGCTACATCCATAACACTGGGATAAGTGGACTTGAATCTTCTCAAGTATGGCAGTTACGGTTAGGAATGTACATCAGACAAATCATGAACAAAGAAAATATTGACCCTCTTGAACACCGGGCAACTGTGATGTTAAGAGAACTTTTAATTATTATTATTAACCTTGTCCTCTCCTGTGGAAAAATGGAAGAAAATCTCTTCAGAAGTCCCAAAGGCAAAGGGAGCTTCTGCAGAAGGGCAGCGTTTCAGTACCTGAGGCGTGCTCGTCTATTCTGAGCACTTGACTGGAGAGGGCCCATCTGCGCTGCACAGGTTGGTTGGATTTTATTTTCCCTACTACCACCCTCACTTCCCTCCCTGCCYTTGCTCCCTCTGTCTCTCCCTCCCCCTGCTTCTGGTCTGGAGGGGAGCTGACGAGGCCTCTTGGGTCAACTGGTACATGCACGCTTGGTGCGTGCAGTGGTTCCTGCTTGACGCAGATTTATATTGTAAGCCGATCTGTTGTTGCAAGTGTAGCGTAGACAAAGCAAGTTCTTACTCAGAGAGCAAGAAGGACAGTGCCCAGTTCTCTCATTGCCTTCAGCTGAGCAAGCATACGGCCACTTATTTGTTCTGTGTTTTTGAACAGCCGGGGTTGCAGTGTGCCCAAGCTGTATTTTTAGACTTCATGCCTGTAAAATATGGCAGATAACTTCAATTTGGTTCTATTGTTTAATAATGCATGAATGACATTTGCCCCTAGTGTGTTTAGGCCAATTTTTAGCCTCACTTTATAGGACTTTGTGCTCATYGCTTATCATCGTATCTTCAGCTAGGACATTATAATGCCCTGAAAAATTTGAGCTTCAAGAACGAGTCAGACTCTTCATGCTATTGATTTTTTTCCTACTTGAACAATTGCTCATAAATGCTTTCTTCAAATGCAGTGGTGGATTGCGGAGGTGTTTGATTCCTTATTTTACTATTTGGCATATTTCAGAAGTTCAGTTACAGTGGTTTGGGTCCATATAGYGGACGTCATATAAGCACAGGACATAAAGGTGTTAGTTTTACACTTAATTACAGGTCCCTTGCCTCTCCCCCACACACAAACAAGCTTTTGATTTCTGGGTGATATGTTATCTTTCCTTTGCATTTTTTGATTTCCAGAATAGATCTGTGAATTCTCATTCTAGTTGCTTATCTTTTTCTTGGAGCATCAGAGAGAGGTGGATTATCTCATAAATGTTTCATGAAATCTGAGACTACCTCACCATTTGATAAATCTTCTGGAATAATATCACAGTTACTAGCTGTGGTTTTGCTGTACTGTGAATTGCGTCTAAAAGGCTAAGGAAAAGCTACTTTCATAGCATTACGATTTGAGGAGAAAATAGCTTTTGTTATTCAACTGTTGCATCATTTTGATTTTCTGGATGCTTCTGTAAGAACCAGAGATGTACCAGTATTTCAGTGGCTATATCGGTAATAAAGCTGGATGAGAAGCTTGCCCTTTTTATTGTTTACAGTTCTGGCTTATAAGTAAGAGGTGATTTTTCTGGCTAACAGGAGAATAAACTTGTCTTAAGTAGAACTGAAATTTTGCCTCTGATTCTTCTACTACGTCAGCTTGCAAATGGAGCCGTGCTCGACTTATTCCCTTGTTCCCTTGCAATGAAGGGGCAAATGACAGCGTTGCATCAGTGTGCAACGTGTTAGGYGACAGTTAAAGTGTATGCTAAAAGGGAAGCATTAATCAACTTCACTTGCAGTGCAGTATTTTGTATAGCTGTCACTTATGTCTGGATGAATGAGTCGGTGATGGCTATGGAAGGCTCGGCACAAAGCACCGAATGTGGCTGCAGAGCGGGTAACAGCTCCGCTCGCTGTTACAGCGAGAAGGTCAAGCTGCATACGCAGCAGACGGACTCCAATGCAGATTATTAGTCTGCAAGGCTAGCGAGGAACTTCAGTGGCATTTCTCATCTTTTGCAGCAGTCTGATGAACAAAAAGATATATAAAAAAATCTAGCAGGCAATTTCTCATTTTTCAAAAACACTTGTAGGAATTTTTCTTAAAGCATTTGGAAAACCTTTCTCTCTATACCTATGTTTTTGTTGAAGGTCACCTGAATTGTATCTGAGGTCTCTTTATTATTATTATTTTTTTCAATTTATGCCATGTCTGTTAAAGTAAGGGAGTTTTTTATATAGTAATTCTGTAGGCTAAGTTAACTACAGAAAAACAGTTTCTCACACTGAGTAACTCCTTCGTAACTGCTCCACAAGGAGCAAATTCTTTGTGGCATAGTTTGAAAATGTAAGCAAAACAAAATCATTCTGTAGATTTTTCTAAATTCCTCTATTTTATTCTTCAGGACCTTCAGTTTTCAATTTCTGAATGTTTTAATACATATTTCTGCCAGACATTTTGATGGCAAATAAAATAAAGCAAATATTGCTTTATTTGTAGAAAATAAATTTTGAGTTGCAATCACGAGCAGTCACGCAAAAATTATAGTAGTCCTTCAATCGGAGGGCAAGCTATCTTTTTTGTTTTTTTAAAAAAAAAAAAAGTAGTAGTAGTTAAATGCAGCACTTTTTGGATCTGTTACTTGTAGCAAATTGTTTAAATGACAGCAAAATTTATTCTTGGATTTGTTTTTTAGTAAACAATACTATATTTGTTTTACTTGGGAGAGAAGTGGCAGACCTGGAAGATATTCATACTTCMGGCATATAAATTTCATGCAATTCAGGTGCTCATGCAGTTCAGGGGATCAAAAGTAGGCACAGAAGATCAGCGTTATCGCTGGACTCTCCCTTCAGAGCTCAGGTGTCAGATCYTCCCAATAACAGAAAGAGACCATGAAAGTTTCCTGCCAACCCCYTTGCTTTTGCAAAACCACAGTTCAACAAATCTGCTGTGAATCTGATGTGAATGTGGGTTTAACTGGTGAGAAGGGAAGAGTAGATCATAGAAAACAGTATAAGAAGCTTTGTCCAAATGAAAGTGGTGGGAGGAGGTGGTGAGAGAGTTGAAGAACCTGAGATGTTCACCGGYCTCAGTATACAGCAATAATGTGTATGGAATCTAATTGCATCTTTGACCTACCCGCTAGATTTCTTAATCCAGGGCCCTGAACTGCAGAGGCTGAATTCCTTCTGAAACCTAGCTGAGAAGTCTCTCGAGAGAATGAGAGAGTATAAAACAGAGTCCTAGCTTTATTAGAAAAGCTACTATAAGGGTGACTTTGTTTCATGTAATTGCTTGGGGATTGCCATCTGGTCTCTTCTCTCGAAGCCTAACGCTGCAGGCCTTAACTGAGTGAGACTCCTACTGAAGCGGTAATCAGTGTTTACACAGTACGGTTCACTTCTAGCGCTGAATATCTAGGCCTTTGTCTCAGAAGAAGAATGAATTTTACAGATCTCAACGCACATCTGCTGACAGCACTGGYGCCCCTCTAGCAAGGAGTCTCTTGGCACCTGCAGGATGAACCCCCAATTCCACTTGGCTCAGATGCAGGGAGGAGCCCTTTGTTCCTTGCTAAAATGTGCCACACCGCAGGGGCTGTTCAGCCCCTAAACCTCAAAATTCAAGATAAGCAGTGTTTAAGGAGGTAGAATAAAATATAATTTCCCTTGTTTTCTGTCTTATCTATTTTTTTTGAGTTGTTTTATGAACTCATTCTTCATTGCATTTGTAGAACTCAGTATTATCATAGAATCTTTGAAATCCTCTTGAACTACGGATAAAAATGATAGCTTCTTGCTTGAAGTAATGTACTTCAACTTAAAAACAGCAGTTCCAGGAGATGCAGACCCTTTGGATTTGTCTCTCCCCCAAGTTCTTTGGCTTTTAAAGAAAACTACGAATAAGTAAGCAAATATATGCAGGAGGAGGGTAGGTGAAATAAAGGGCAGATGAGGCAAAATGTGACCTTTTGCAACTTGCCTTGCGCATAATATCTCAAAGCCTCACCTACTGTAAAAGATCAGGGCAACACAGGGGAGAGCAGGTTACTCTTATCTGTAAACATTATCAGGAAAGAAATATTCGAGCGATTCTGTGTTCCAAAGGAGTCCTGACATGAATGAAGTGGGGAAGTAACTGAGAGCCTTTTTGGTGGGTAGTGTCAGTCTTCTTTAGGGAGGTGCTGTAAATCCTTGTTGTTGCCAGTTTCAATCTCTGTTGATGCTAAATGCAGCAGTCTGAGTGACTTGCCCTTTCTAGTAAGAACACTTCTTTATTGCTGAAAGAAAAACTTTGTACTGCTTGGTGARATAAGAGTTTTTGTACCACTTTGGACCTGAGGAAACACAGAGCTCTGGTCCCAGATTTCAGAATTATCTTCTGCCTGCAAGTTCCTGCATCCTTGGACTTGMAAGCAGGTTCACAGCTGTGATCTTTTTTAAGTACTCAAAACTGAAGGCCAGTAAACAAAAAATGGTCTAAACAGTATGAAGAGCCCAATGAGATCCCCAATTTTCAGGCTATTGTGCTTCCTCCTACTAATATGGGTGGTGAAGGTGACAGTTTTTCATAAGGACTGCTTCATGMAAGAGCACCAAAGGCGTGCAGTTTGGAAGAGTCATTGTTGGTCTTGTATCTTTGACTCTAGTTGTACTTCATGTTTTTGGACCCTGGCTGTTGATATAAACACACGCAGCCTGACTTAAACTGGGAAGAGGAAATGATAAAGAGTGAACTGAATGTAAAAGATGATGTTCATAGTGCTGGAAGCCATTCATGTGATTGAACAAATAGGGCATTATAGCAACTAAATCATTCGTTTTTTGTTGTTTTTGTTTTGTTTTTTTAATGTAGCTTTGAATTGCCTTCTCTGCYCACTAATGTTAAACTTTAGGAAGTTTTTCTAGATAAGCAATTAATATACCCATTCTCAGAAAGCAGATTTTACTTGATAATCCAAACCAGCAGCTTGTTAAAATTGTTTCCATCCCATGTGAGCCRTTAGGCAGCCTAGTGTTAACTTGTTGGGATGGAGTCCTGAGCAGGAGGCAACTCCTAAATTCTTGGAAAGCCGTGCAGACAGTGACAGAGGGGTGTTTGCTGCTGCATTGCCATTTCTCAGTCTTTGCTATATTTTTGACCTTTTAATGGTATCTGTGGGGACCATAAGCACTATATCAAGCTTTGTATGTGCATTTTGGAGCTACAATACAAYGGCAGCTTTATAGCACAAGAGTGAGTATGCTGAGAAGGGCAGCAAGCATGCAAGTCAACTGACYTGCTCCTGCTCAGCCTTTCTCAGCTATTCTATGCTAAACAACAGACCAAGACAGTCAAAATCCTTGCTGACTTGTGGCTAAATCCTAGAAATCTTCTCCAGCAACTGGTCTGGTTTTGGCAACCTTATGGAACAGATACAAAGACCCTAGCCTTATCCTAAAAATGTATGCTTATCAAGGAGTGCCATGCTGCCATTAATCATGTGGCTGCTACAAGTTCTGATGATRTCATGAGTGTGAGTGTTCAGCTAGATATTTGTGGTGACCTACTTTGGGATTTATCTGAATGGATTTTGTCTGCAAGGCATTTACATTCCCCCAGGATTTGTCATGATGATGACAAACTATTACTGAATTTCTTTTAATGATATCTGCAGTAACAAGCTAGACAAATATAAATGCTGTCTGCAAATTTAGATGAAATCCTGTCTGAGACAGAGTTATGCATTGCCTCCTGAGAAAAATATATAAGTGGAAAGAACATACAGCCAGTATTTCAGCTGAGCCCTTTGATCACATTGACACTCAAGAAGTCAAGGGTTTCTCCTCTGCTTTGAGGAGGCAGTGTGCTATTTGCTCTACCACCGGATGGTATACTGGTGAAGAAAAAGCTGCTGTGATTGTTCACTGCAGGCAGGTGCATTTTTGTTAAGGCAAAATAGGCTTAAAGTAAGTAATGGCTAATATACGAACTGCACATTTAGTGGTATCCAAAGTGTTATTTTATGGGGCTCAGATCTTTCCTATTTGACTTCAGCTTGAAGGAATCGTCTTGAAAACCTCACGCAAAATTACTTCAGTGCTTTATTCCGTGAAAAGATTTAAAACCAGAAAGGTTCTTTCCAGGARCCTACAGTAATGCAATGAGGGCAAAATAGCACCTTTGCTTCYGCTCGCAAAATAGAAACAAGTCTGCTCATATTACTTGATCATAACCTTTATAGCTCATATCAGCATGTCTTTGATCCCAAATGTTCTGTGTCGACTTCAAGTCTTGATTTATGTGGCATTAAAAAAAATGATATCAGTTTGCATAATGTCTTCATCCTTGTACATTGTCTGTGTGCTGTGTGTATCACTCAGCCAACAGGGAAAAAGGAAACATATGGCAGTTTAATTGTGACTCATTTCCTAAAATTGCTTCCCGTGGCTTTTCTCCCCTAGATTTCTGTGAGACTCCCTTCTTAATACACTGTCTGCAGAAACAACTCTCCGTTAAACTCCAAAATGAAGTTTGTTAAACTTTGTCTTAAAGTCTGTTCTGTCCTGCTTGACTCTTTCTGCAAGCATAGCTGTTGCATAGGTATTCRTGCCGTATGGGAGAGCTTGGGTCATCCACAGCAGGCTCAAAGAAAAGAGAGAAAACCATGTTGTTCCGAGTTCAAGTCGGTATATGTGACCAGACTTCCAGGTCCAGACTGGAGTYGCGTGTGATCTCTAAAGCCTAGTGTAAGCATCTTGGCTAGGTATGATGAAGAGAGACTGGAGAAGATGAAGGGAGATGCTCCCTATACATAGTAATTTAGTTATTTTGTATTACAGATCAGGAAAGAGAATTGTAGAAGATATAAGCTGCTAGTATGGCTGCTTTTCTCTTAGTTTGGATTCTAATTCTGGAGTACTGAACCACTCTTCTGCAGCATCCTTAGACTGTGCCAATCAAACTGTAATTGAAAAAGAAAATCATTTTTTAAAATTTATCTCAGCTAACTTAGAAATGGTATTTCAGTAGGCATTTGAAATGTTTAGTTTCAAACGTTACATTTCTTTTTCTCAGTGCAGAACTGACTCCTTTTTTTTCTTTAAATTATTCGTAACTACTATTCATCCAAAAAAATATTTCTCAATTGATGATTTCTTTCAGAAACACTTCTGTTTGCAGCCTATATAATAATTTTATCTTCTTGCTGTTACGGCAGTGACAGATGGTATTTTCTTTTTCTTTTTATTTAGACACCTTATAATATACAGTTCACTGATGTAAGAAAGATCATTCTTCACATGTTGAAGCTTCAAAGCCCCAGATGTGTTCAGAAAAGATACCACATTATTTATTGTCATTTTATCTTCATTTTGGTCATTGAAACGGTAATACAGTCTTTGCATACTGTTAATTTCTGAAAGCTATAAAAAAAAAGAAGAAAAAATGGTCGCTCTCAGTTGAGACTAGAGAGCTCTGTTCTCGTGAATGGATGTGTCAAAACTACTTTGCCTAAATTGCTTTTGCGTTACCTGGCAGCCAAGCTGTGAGTATGTATAGTRTCACTAAAAGGGAACTGGCCAAACGACGGACATCTCAAATGATCCCCTGAAGGATCTGCTTAACAAGATGCAGCTTTCTCACCAGAAGGACTTGTTGCAGAACATCAGCCAGAGCGAGAGCTTGTCRGTATGGTAGCAATGGGCCTGAGCACTTTTTGTGGTGTGTTTAAAACTGGCCAAATGTCTCTCTGTATGTTGTTGAATTCTGGATCTGCAGCTTCCAGAGCTGCTATCTTAAACCRTATAGCCTTGACCCCAAACTGAGCGGAGTTTAGTCTCCGCTGCTTTGAGGGTAACCTGAGGTTTCTCAGCTCTGTGGTTACCAGTTATCAAAACTGGAAGRTATCCTCCTTACCAGTGAGGACTGCCAGGCTATTATATGGCAGCTGATTGCCTGCAGATGCCTTCCCTGCAATATGTCTCTTCCCCTGAGAAATTACTGTTCCCCATTTAATGCTGTGATCCTAGTACCAAAGGAACCGTTTTGAGTCAGTGAGGTGATCATCACACGCGATAATTCCTGTAGTTGGGTTTAATAACATTCAAAAAGCGGGTTGAGAGGCTTAAAATATCAGTCATGTTTTCTCTGTGATAAACGTGCGTTAATGATGCATCTGCAGTGGATTCATTCAGTCTCCATTTAAAGGAGGATCGTAATATAAGGAGAACCAAGAAGGCTATCTTTAGYGTAAGCAGCTTTTCGGAATATTTTATTCAGGGGGGACGAGTGCAGTGACAAGGAAGCCGAGTGCTCAGAAGTGGTGCTGCCCGATCCCTTCGTGGGGATCGGGCTCCTTGGGGACCCTTGTCCTTTGTGAAATCCATGTGTCCCTGTGGTGCATCTTGTGGAGTATGTTGGTCCCCTGTGACTGGAAAAAATTCACATAGACTAGAAGGGATCCTAGGTGTCCTCAACTCCTGCCAGAGCTGCTGCATTTTGGTATAATGCTCTGTATGTTAACATGTGGCAATATTCACACTTGGAAGGACTGGATACATTTTAAAGCACAATTTGGAGAGTCCTATTCTCCCTGTAAAATCTATGGAATCGGTCAACAGGAAAGAACATTTATTTCTTTATTCTTGATGGGATCAGAGATGTCTAGTTTTACTCTGTGGTAGAACCATTGCTGTATGTTTAATAATGCTTTTAATATACTTAATAAGCTCCATATTGATTATTGACTCATTATTATTAACTCTTAAACTTATTTAATTATTAACTCTTAAACGCTTATTGAATATTAACTCAAAAGGAACTGCTCTGACAGAAATGGGCAAGCTATCTTGTCTCTTGCAACAATATAAATTGGTTAGGTTTTCTTATCCAGTCCCTAGGAAATTATGTGTATTTCCTCTATGGAGCTTTTTTTCAGCTTCAATGAATAAAGCATTTTAAGAATGTTTGTCATTTCATATTAACTCAGAAGGAATACTTTACTCCCCCCAAAATCAGGACCCACAAGTTTCTATGGTTCCACTTAATTTGATCTGACATAATTGGCTTGAATTTAATGGTTGGGGCTGAATCCACCTGAAACATTCTAGTGAATGTTGTTAATGGGAAGAGGACCTGCTGCCATGAAGCTGCCCCCCCCCCAAAAAAAAAAAAAAAAAAAAGTGAACTTAGAGATTTATATACATAACTATTCTTTTATTAAAATACTTCCTTGGCCTGCAGGCATCATTAGACAGAATGGAATGGGGAGGGAGAAAGGAGTAAACTTAAAGAAAAAGAAAAAAAAAGGGAGGGGGAGTAGTCTCCAGTACTATAAATTTTATTTAAAAGATAGGCTTCTATTTTTCATTCTGATTTCAAAATAGTGAAGGATTCAGTAGGACTTCTAGAAGGATTTGTTTAATTAAAGAATTAGGAAGCCAAGTGCAAACTTTCATTTCCTGTTATTTACCTCCCCTCCCTTCCCCCAAAACATACTTCAAGAAGCCAGAAAGAATAAAAACTTTTTCTCTGTGCCTAGTAATTCAAACTTTTTATTTTAAAAAAAGGTTCGTACTGGGTTAAGAAATGTATACAGTAGAGAAAAAGTAGGTAGTGTCACATAGATTAGATCTGGGATGGCTTTTTAATTGAAAAGTGATTATCGGTGGTATATATGTAATAAAACAACAAAAAACCCACCACACAAAATGTAAGTGTAGAGAGATAGATTTATAGTCCTGCTGTGGTGATATCTTATGTATATTTCTATTTTATATCAATATATGTTTTTATTATCAATGTTGTACTCAGGGCAAAGTTACGTTTCAAAACTGCGCAGGAGACAACTTAGCAAAACTTTTGTCAGCTACGTTTAAGGAAAGCATCCTACTTGAAGTGCAGGAGACACTTTTCTATGGTACATAAGGAAAAGAAACAAGGGGGCAAAAATCTTGGGAAAATAATCTCTTTCCCGACGCTGTCAAGAGGAGATGCAAGCAAGGTCTGACTTGGCAATTGAGGGCTGTCGGAGTGCAGTGCAGACAGACAGAAGCTCGGGAGAGACACCCAAAAGCTAGTGAGGTGAGAGGGGATGAGGGTGATGTGGGTGTCCAGAGCTGGTCAGTAAAGGAGGCCTACAAAGGCAGTGAACCACAGGGAAAGGAGACGTCCGACTCYGCAGGTGCCAGGCGAGATGAAGTGACAGGGCGTACTGAGTTAGATGGCCTCCCTCACCAAGGAGGAGAGAGTGCTGCCCAAAAGCCTTCTCCACCGCCGTGTTTTAGGAGAGCATGAAGAGCCCGTCGGACTGGGAAGCAGCGATCTTGCCGATATGCCTCAACTGGAGTGACTTGGGCAGTCTGTGGGTGGTGGCAGGCATCTCTGCTGCAGGGACCCCCGAAGGTGAAGCTGGYCTTGGCTGGCCCCAGCTCCCTGCAGGAGGGCTTGAACGTGGCCATCCATTTGTTTTGCAAGCATAGCGCTGTGTGGTCCCAGGCTGGCTTTCCACGCTTGCRGGTCAAGACTACATGTGAGAGAAGTAGACCTCTGCAAGCCGACATGGGTCCGGCTGGTGAGGCCGTGCCCCAGCAGCACTCCCTGCCTCCGCTGTGTGGCCAGCTCCAAACTGGGTCCCCTAACCCCAAAGGAGAGGTGACTGCATGGCAGCCTGGATGAAGTGTGGAAGATTATTTGGTATTGAGGTGAGCATCGAGGCCCTTAGCAGGCATTTTGGGTGAAGGTCTAATTGCACCCGGGAAATGACCACATCCTCTATGGAGGCAGTGAGTTTGATAGCACAGATGATTGCTGCTCAGTGCTCAGGACTGCTCCTGAGCAATTCTAGGTTACTCTATAGCCTGACAAAATCTGGCCTTTGTGTGGGACTGGTTGAGCTGTTTAAAGGATGCTCTTTTTCTCATCTGTAAATATTCATTGGAGAGGTCCAAAGTCTGACCCCTTGTCTGTCAGGAAACATCTGCGTTGGGCTGAGCCGCTCAAATTTTTATGAAAGACTTTTTGTAGGAAAATTAGTGAGAACTAGATGGCCAAATCATCAAAGATCTAACTCTTCAAAGCTTTGAGCTTGAAGTTTARTGGAATTCATGGCTCTGTGCGTCTTCCTTCGCAATGGGGTTACTTTTTCTAGTGGTAATTTACTTTCATTTTGAGCCATTTCTATCAGATATGTTTGTGTATTGATATTGCAGACAATGTGAGCTTAAAATGCACTTTTTTTCCACTTTACTGGAAACTCCCTGCCTTGGTAATCCCTGTGTTTAAAGTCCCTCACTGCTGACTTAGGCTGCAGTGGAATTTTAGGATTTTGTGAATTCAGTCTGCAGATAAGCCACATCGCTAGAMCTTCCGTGTGCTAGCACTGACAGGACTAGGTTTATTTAGCATGCGTTTTGGCTCTATTTCAATTCATACTGCCAACCAAGAACCTTATCAGCCAGAGAACCAAATGAGAACCGAGAAAAAGCAGAAAGAGGTTATAAAGGAAACTTTGATTGAAACAGCACTCTCCCTTTCTTTTGTTTCAGTCGATTTAGTTTTTCTTTCTTTTACAGATTTATGCATACATGTAGATACGTACATGTAGATATATACACAAACATATTTAGAATATATATATTCTAAATGTAACRTACAGGTCAAAAGAAATGGATAATGTTTCAGTGTGAACACATACATGTGTGTGTAAAATGTGAAGSCATGATAGTATTTAGAAAACTGGGGTGCATGTTTTGCTGCTTTCCAGTGGAAGACTTATGCCGTCCAAAGGACGGAGCTGGATTTGTACCTTATGAACACACAGRAGCAGTGTAGCTCTGTTCAGACACCTCCTGTAGCCACTGGAAGCCTCAACTTGTAGTGCTGGTAATCATCCTCAAATTTGGAGGGATAGCGTTATATACCTATTCCTGTACTGCAACAAAATCTTTAATTAAGATTGTGTGCATTTACTGCTTCTAAGAAAGACAGATTTCAGCCCGCAGAAGTGCTGTAATACAGTGCAGGATATGCCCTTCAGTTTATCGTTTCGTTGAGGTCTGCTTGTGCAATGGAATTGCAGTAAATGGATGTTAAAGGATTGTTTGGGTAAAGAGTTGGGAAACCTTTTAGCGGGTAACACTGTCCTGTCTAATAGGGTTAGCTTAATCCCTAACAGGTACATTAATTTCCAGTAATTTTCTTTTGTTTGTTTGGTACAACAGAGTAATACCTTAAAACAGATGTTGATTGCTTTTGAGTGGAAATCACTTTGTACTATGTTGTCTTTGTGTTTCAGATCTAGCATAGTTGAGGCTAAACAATTTCCTTGTAACAGAACATACAGTATCAAAAAAGGGGCTTGAAGCATGCTATTGGGCTGTTTATTTTCAGAGAAGCAAAGAAAAAGATTGGCTGGTGGCAAAGTTATGTAATATCCTTGTTTAGCTTGCTTTCTTTTTTTTTTTTCTTTTTGGTGCTATCTGATAGTAACCATCCATGGACATCTGGAAGACCTGTGTGTGMTCTCTGCTTGGTTTTCTGTAGACATGCTGGAAACTAGCTCATGTACCAGCCACCTCAGTAAAAAATTTAGTGTTTGAACAGAGGTGGTGACTGACCCTTAAAAAGCATTTCTTTAATATCAGTGGTCGTTCTTGGTCTGTGTTTCGAGAAAATAAAGATTATTATGAAACGAGGAAAGGGGAGAGGAGTTCCTGCCCATAAGGACACTCGGTGCTTTGTAATCTTCCTTTCTTCTCGCTCTTTTATAAGTGCGGCAGTTTTCTGGTTCTCTCACGCGTGCACGCTCGCTCTCTCTCCCCCTTTCCTTTTTTAAAGGGGGCAGCAGAATAAGAGCATGACTAAAAGTGCTCCATTTTTTATGATGCCTGCTCCAAAGATCCGTTTCCTGCCTTTTACATGAAAGTAACTCCTGAGTGGCTTTTCACAGAGGAGTTGATACCCCCGGATCCTAATTTGATGGAGGGAGAGGTGAGCTTGAATTTCCTTGAGCTTCAGGGGAATATAGTTTTTCTTATAGTGCAGGTGAGAGCTGCATACCGAGAGCAAACCTAAAYGTGAAGAAGGAAAGGCCCATAATTTTTAGATAAGAGTCAGTGTTTAGCTGGATGTAATTCTCGCATGGAAGAAAACATATTGTGCCTGCTGGAAGTGGCACGTGGGTGGTGGTATCTCAGTTTTGCTACTGTCTTCTAGAAGCATCTGTTGAATGTGCCAACTTTTGTGGGTTTTGACCATATTTGTGTCTTACTGACAATTCATTTTGAGACACCTACCTTTATTCCTTTAACTGGTTCTAGCCTTAAGAATGAAATCTTTTTGCATCCTTTATGCACGTGGCTGTTGCTACTGAAGTGAAATRCATATGTGGGAACAGCGACAACTGCGTTAAAAAGCGTTGCTTGAAACATCTTCCTCRCTCCCTACCGCAGACCAGTGTCCTCCATTTTCAGCTTTAGTACAGGAACAATTCATTCCTTATACCATTGCTATTCTTGCCAAAGTCAGGTTTTCAACTGCTTTGGTGCTACTTCTAGGGGTTAGATTTAATGATTCTGACCTTCAGATAAGTCRTCGTAATATCAACAAGTCTGAAATAAGCGTTTCATTTCTAGGGCCATTTAAACAGAGAAAATAACATAGTACCCAGCAATGACAATCTATTTCRTGGATCATGACCCTCAGAATTAATGATCTCATTAAATCATATCTCATGAATATTAGGAAATTGGATACAAATCTCATTTAATTTTTGTATAATAATTAATACAATATGTATGGAAAGGTACCATTCATTTTTCAAGTATTCTTGTACTTTTAATGAAACAAATCTGTTTCTCTTTGAACAATAACTTTTAATAGAACAGAGCTTTTTTATAATTTGAAACTTAATTTGATCTGAGGACCAAACAGAGATCGAATAGAATCAAGGGATACAAGTGAGCTTTTGCCAGCATGTAACCCAGGCCTGAACAGGCCTTGTGGTTATTGGCCATAAGTACCTGGCATTGCTGGTATTCCTATTTATGTAGGTAACTTATAACATGTATTCATTTGCCTGCGTAATGCATCCTAGAAGCACTATGGACAATAAGAGCAAGTGTTTGCATGACAAATATTTGCATATTGTAGTACTCCATCATCCTTTTCCATGTCTGTCCTGCATTATTGATATCTTCTACAAATGATTTTGTAGCAGGTGGTGCACCTGAATTTTTTATAATGCATTGTGGTACCACCAACGCTGCCCTCTTCAGCTAAATTGCTGCCAAATGGTAAGTCTCCCAAACACTTGTATTTTAACACAGTGTCTGACTATATTCTTCATTAAGTCTACGTGTTTGTTCCGCYTAACAGCTTTGCAAAGCAGTAGGAGGGATATGAGATTCGTCGCTTTTTAGGGACTGAGACTAAATGTCTAAACAGTAGTTGGTTGTTGCATGAACACTGAAGACCACAAACGTAGCGTACTGTCCATACAAGGAAATATCAAGCGATATGAGCAATGAAAAAGAATCATTATGAAGTAAATGATGTTTTTTCACTTTCCCACTATACCACTAAGATTTAGGGAAGGTTTTATTTTGATTTTTTTTTTCTTTTTGGGGGAAGGTGAATGTGTACCTTCTGAAAACTAGATGGGTATGACTGAAAACGTAAACAAAAACTAAGGTGGTGATGAATAACATAAGGCAGACGCTCTTTCGTTGCCTGCCTTACCAGCAGGCATTAGAGGAATGCACTGGTGAACGTATAGCACTGAGTGAATGAGCACAAGATGCAAGCTGCGTGTGATCCTGTGGCCTTGCAAACAGTAGTAAACAAAAGCGCAGCATAACGAGAACTGAGGAGTGACTGTATCAGGTCAGACCGAAGATCTGTCTAGTACATAGTTCTGTCTTCAACAGCAAATATTCATATATTCCTAAGAAAAAGGTGTAAGACTAAGTCAGGCATGTAGTGGTATATCCCCTAAACACAATCCCAGACASTAGATATTTGAACCTCAGAAAATTCTGAGGGTCAGAGATGAGCAGCARTATAAGAAAGCAAATAAAAAGAAAAGAGTGCTTTGAACTGAGTTTTCCTTCGTCCTATTTGGTAAAGATTGGAGATGGGTTGTAGAGGTGGAGAAGGAAAGGAAAGGAGGAAAAGAAAAGAGGAGAAAGACTTTGCACTGTGTTTGTTCACATGCTACCGGGTCCAGAGGGGAACAGCATAGCCCACAACTGCAAAGCCAATTTATAAAAGGGTCTAGGGCAACCTGCARAGCTGATGCGTAGTTATTGAAGTTCTCCACATATCAATCCAGATTCACTTCCATGCAAGGAAGTGTTTATCTGACATTTCAAGTATTGTGTRCCTCAAATGCTTTTTTAATGAGTGGAAGTCTGCAGCTTCTTGGCAGAAGTGGGTTACAGTGAGTCCTGACACTGAGCCGTGGAGGGCAGGAATCCAAGGTAGCCYTGAAGTCTTTAGCTCAGTCCATCTGTGACAGCTAATATGGTAATCCGGTTGYGTCCAGGTGGGGCACCTCACCGGTACCCGTTTGGGTGGAGCAGAAACAAATTAAATCCATGTCACCCAAAAWTTGAGATTCCGGCACCATTCTGATCTTGTCTAAAGTGGATGTTGCAGTTGGAGATACTGAATGGGTTTGGGAGCATAAAAAGCTGTTTATTTTCAGTAACTGTTGCCCATTTCTCATGGAGTGGACATAAAGTCTTCTCTTGCCTTTTCRGCAGGTATTGCTGTTCGTGTACTTTGTCATGTCCCTGTCCACRCTGCTCAGACCAAACACGGAAAGGTTTCACAGCCCGTTGATCCAGCGCTTGKGCTATTTTGATTCTCTTTCCCTTGCACTTGTGCRCATGTGCACACATGCATGCACACATAAGGCTTTTAAATAGCATTAGTGTTTCAAAACATGTTAATTCAGGTAGACAGCCTTACAAAGAAGATGAGAAATTAGGGATGCTGAAATCAAAGATAAAACTCCTGTTAACATCAATAAGAGTCAACCTGAAAYGTAAGTGTGTGTTTCTCTGTGCTATAATCTTTGACCCACAGGTCCTTAGCGCCCCTTTATCCTCCTTCCATTTCAGTTTTCTTCTGGAAAACTTTTATGTGTTTGTGGGACTTAATGGTTAGAATATGTTTAATTAGCTCAGAGGAAACCTTATTGCCTGTGATTCTGTGGATGAGTGATGGTGGAGAATGTCTTCTGGGCTGAGTTTCACATGAGTTTGGTCTATTTGTAGGCTTCCTCCCTGTACTGTGGCAGAATGAGATAGATATTTTATTAGTGCAAACTGGACTCTGAGATCATGATACTTACAGCTATGCTGTAGTTAACTTATACTCGTGTGGTTAAAAATAAATAACCAGCAGCTGTATGAGATCAGCTTTAACAGCCACAAACAAAAGTTCTTCTAAGCTGATAATTATATAATATTTTAAAAATCGTATTATCTGCTGAAGACACACAGACTGGATTTGGGAACATTATAGAAAGTCAAAAATGATGGAGGATGCAGATGAAGTGGTGAGTTACTACATTGACGGGGGTGAGAGTTGGAAGTTGTAAAGAACACAAATCTGCGGGAAACCAGACTTYGTTCATTCAGCTTCACAGGGAATAATGTGGCTGATAAAGACTGTGAAGGACAATTYGGGAAATGAAAATCTCTGTGATGGGCATTGCAAGTGATAAGAAATTTGGACAAATGAGGACRAATATGTTCCCTGTAGGTAATAAATAAATGCCTTCTGAACAGATAGCAAGTTGGCCAGAGTGCAGCAGTGATTCAGAAGACATGGGTCTCTGACTGAGATGGTTTACACGTCCCTAAGCAAGTCACTTTTTCTCTCTCTGGGGTGCAAGTGCTTTTCCTCTGACACAGTGCACTYGTGTCTATGCTGCGGAAGGGCAGCAAGGCTCAAGCACCTCACAAATCCTGTTTGCTCTTGCAACAGGCAGCACTGGAACTCTTTTAGGAAGAATTTCACAGTAAAACCCAAGTCTGTAGAATCAGTAAGGTTGGAAGGGACCTCTGGAGATCATCTAGTCCAACCTCTCCGCTCAGCAGGGTCACCTAGAGCATGTCAGACAGGGTTGTGTCCAGGCAGACCTTGAAGATCTCCAGAGAAGGAGCCTCCACAACCTCTCTGGGCAACCTGGTCCAGTGCTCCATCACTTCCTATCTCTGTTCCTTCCAGACTTCTTTCATACCTCAAAGCAGTCCTGAATGCAGTTATGGGCTACCTGCTGGCTCAGTCCCATACTCCACATAGAATATAAAAATCCTCTGTTTTTTGGTTGCCTACCTGGAAATTGTTAATAATAGGACTAAATTTCAACTGTGTTCTGAAGAAAAACTGTGCTAAAAAATGGGATCTTAGGTTTGAGATCTTAGAATTACTTTTGAGTTAATATGTAGATTAGACTCATTTCATGTAGTTTTTTCCTAAGCAAAATCTCACATCTTTAATATGACATGCTGTTACATACACGCTTTTTTGTGATTTATGAAGCTAATGTGTAATTATCCATTATACATCATATTAGGTGTTAAGGCTATAAGCCAGTTTTCTGGTTTTATGRCAGTGGGGTATCAGAGTTTGTAAGTTGTATTTAATTACACAGTAAACTCTGAGGGCATTTGAACAAATGACTGGAAGATTTTTCCTGTGTTGTGATTGTGACTCACTCAGAGGACCACTGATGTGTGGAATGATTCTAGGGAAATTTGACTTTTTCAAATCTAAAAGCATTGCAGAGAAAAGCTGCGAAAGTCGGTGTGTCCTTCTATAATTTCACTTTCTAACTTTTTTTTTCCTGTCTAATAAGTTGTTATTGATTATCCTCCACCTCAGTCACCATATGCACAGCTCCTATTTGGCCTATSATTAGTTAGCTCATGCTGACAAGTGTTTATGCATTTGGACTTTCCTCTCAATACCAACATATTTGGTCAAGTTTCTCCACTGGMGAAGCAGTACTGATGGGAGGCCATGGAGATCCCCAGATCCTCAGCCTTGCAGGTCCAGTGGAATTTCACGCAGCAGGTTTGGATCCCAGTCAGGGCACCCCGTTGCGTGGTCTTGGTTGGCRCTGGGTTTTTATCCCTCCCAGCTGAGGGTGGCCCCTCGCTGGAAGCTGCTCTATTCCACACACAGCYGGGCTGCTATTACTTTCTGGATCCCTGGTTTTCATTGAGCTCATCTTTCAGAAATTTACTCTCCTTTGAGGGTGCATGAGGCAGAGTAAGGCTACGCTGAGTAGTTTGGGTGCCAGAAGCAATACAGCCACGTGAGCACGTGGCTCTAAATGAGCCAGCTCAGAAGCTGTAGGCAGCACAGTTTCATTTAACCTCCTGAGCAGGCTAAATTAGACTGTGGGGATCTGGCTGCTTTTGGTTCACTGGGTGATGCAGACTGMTGCTGCATTATACTATTTATTTCTCTGGTGCAACTCTGACCTGTACCAGTGAGGGCGGTACCATCAGTTTTTGAGGCAAAACTGTCATGTAGTTCCATTCCCGAGGCTTTTCCTCTTCCCTTGGGTGGTTCATACCTCCCCTGGTGCCCGGGCATTTTCATTACTCCTGCTGCCTGTGCAGCTGGAGCTGGCCTCAATGTCACAAACTGCTAGCCTCAGTGAGAACTTGGGAAGAAATCGGTGGAGGTGGGCAAGTATTCCCATACTTGGCTTTCCACAGGAATCAGTACTTGGACCTCTGCTGGTTTTAATACTTTTAAACAACTTGAAAAAGGAAAACGACTGAATTAGTTGAAATTACCAGTGAGATGAAACTGGAGAAGAGAAGGACACAGAGGAAATACCAGTGAAAAGTAGATGGGTTTTAGTCTGATGTTTAGCTGCACTGATACATAGCTAAGACATGTAATAATGTCAGTTATAAAGTAATATGCATTGACAAGAGCTCTTRCTCTCWTWWTATRYRCAYATATATATAYACACACACACACAAGCATGTATACACCCACATGTATGAAGCGAAGTTACAAATTTAAAAGAACAAAAGCTTTGAGATAGACCTTGGGAGTAACTGTTTTTTCTTCCAGAAGTATAGGTTTTGTGAATCCTTGTTTTCCCTGCCAAGTCATGGACACAAGTCCATGGGAGAATGCAATATGAATTCAAAGAGTTTTTACAATGAATCGTCACTAATTTTATATTTACACACTGATATCGCAAAACGTGTGGAGAGCAGTAGGGAATGAAAGCAGTGACCGAATTACAGAGCTCAGTGTGGTAGCTGTTAAAGGCAGGAAGAGGAATGATGTATAGAGATGGAGCAGCGGAAAAGCATGCTGCAAGTCAAAAACAGTAACTGCTTATGATTCGTAATAAGTGCTTATGTACAGCTCTCTAGTGTAGCTTCTACTGTCTGAGAAATTATAATACTTCTATTTTTTTTCAGGCAAYGGCAAAAATAGCTGGCACTTTCAGACCAGAACAGAATAATAATCTTGTCTATGTTCCCAAGATAGGAGGAGTAATTTCTATTCTGTAAGTAGTCCTACCAAATTCAGCCRGACTGCTTGCTCGGTCTGCAAAACSWTCTGCATCTGGCCTGGGTTTTGCTGTTTTGCAATAATTACTGCCCTTGTGTGAATGAATATTTCTTCTGATTTTTCTTATTACATGTATGAGCAGGAATTCACAAAATATGTAGCATTAGACCAGGTTGCCCTTTCTGTATTTCAGGCAGTGATACAGCTCTCGCTGATTTAAAAGAAAATGAAAATTTATTCAAAATAGACTGTTTTTGCAGGCCTCAGTGCTTTTATGTAGTTTCCAAATAACAAAGCATTGCTGCTTGCAGCTTGGATGAAAAGCATGCMTAAAATAGCTGCTGTTGACAATATACGGTAGCCATATACCTTGGAGGGGGACTGCCTCTGCCCTCTTAGCTTTTAATATCCTTCAGATAAAAGCCTTTGAGCCATCTTCCGTAACCTATCTCATAACAAAAACATTATTTAATTAGATATTAGGCCAATATTATTCAACAATATAGGAGAGAGCTATGAAGAGTGAAAACATAAGAACAGTAAATAAAAGTTTCTTCCCTTTGACACTAGTTGTCCATGTGCATAAAAATGGATGAAAACACTTTTGATTAATATCTTTAAGTAAATATTCATCTTTTCGATGGTTTGCTTAGTGTCTTAGAGGAGGACAGAGAGCTTCTCTCAAAGATCTGCGGCTGAAGGATCCCAAGGGCTCTTCAGCACAGTGCAGTCTGGCACTGCCTGTCGAGCTTTTCCATCCATGGCACAGATGCTTATACTTATATTAGGCATTACATTTTTCAGTGTTTTTRCTCATGCCTCATCTTCCAGTTGAGAGGAAACCTCTTAGTAACACAAATCCTTGAAAACTGTCAGCAGTATTTATTTGCTGTAAAACAGCCACACAAAAAACAGCTAAACTTGCCTGACCTTGTGGCTGACACTAGTGTTTTCTCAACAGTAGAACTTCTGATCCTACTAAATGAACTTCAAAAAAAAAAAAAAAAAAAAAAAAAAAAAAAAAAAAAAAAAAATCATTGGCTCACTTTAGTTTTGCCAGTGTGTTTGGGAGGAAAAAAATAATCACACTGTCCCTAACCTTTACAGAATTTCCTTAAGGTATTGTCACTGCTGCTTTTCCCCAGTGAAGATTTTTCTTTCATATATGTTCTGGGTACAGCTGTTGGGTTTCAGATGGGAGTAGGATTCTTACCATACATGTTTTATTTTTCTGACACTATGTGGCACAGTGATATTGATTAAAATCTTGTGTTACTTTTATATATATATATATATATTTATATATAAAATGCACTTTATCTGAGGTTGCCTTGATGGTGACTCTGGTACTTTTCTACTTTTCAGATCTTTCTTACATTTTCTAAAGGTAACTGACTTTCTTAATTAACATTTTAAACTTCTTTACCAAATTTGGCAAAATCAGCCTTTTTGCTGTTATTACATCTAAAATGAGAGTTGGCGCAGTTGCTGTGTTTCCCTGAGTGATTTAGAAAGGGAACTTGAAGTGCCGTGGAGCAAACTTTGGTTTATTGCATCGTTTTAYGCATTCCACCAACGTCTTGAGTTGTCTTAGCAACGTGGAGGCAAAGGCTTTTGCGTCCAGTTTTAATCAGGGCCCTGGCTTCCCTTGGATTAAAAGTCAAGTTCAAAAAAGATGAAATGTTTAAATACAGTTGATACTTAGCACAAGCCCAGCTTTCACTTGTTTCAAGGASTCCTTTGTATTCCTGTTTCTGAGAACCAAGGAATCACACTGTGTGACAGATACAGAAGCGTCTAAATGAAAAGAAAAGAAAAAAAATTCACTGTTGATTGGGAGTCAGAGGAGCTTCTCTGCAACTGCCAAGTGTGGAATTTGAATTCTGGGCACTTATTCATAGAAAACGTATAAGTTGTAATTTTTTGCATGTATGTTGTATATATGACTGTTCACGTTTTCAAACTCGTGTAACTTCTCCCAGAATTAAGTCCCCAATGGCTTTCCRCTTGCATACGCCGTTCAAGGAGTACCATAATGTACTGTGACAGAAAACAAGTAGTTGGAGGTTTAGGGTGAGGCATAAAAACAGCAAGTCTGAGATAGCTGTTACTGTTTTTCTAAAGACAGAGTTATGGTTTTTTAGGAAGCATAATGGGGCGTCACCTGAAAATTGGGTGAGAGAGGTTTACAAGATACTCACATAAATGTTTGTCTTTTACTGTAGAAATTATTAAAAGCTAACCACCTGCTCTGTGTGGTAGTTACTGGCAAAGGCTAGCACTTAATGACAAGTGAATATGCTTTCCCATATTCATGGAAACTCTTAAAAAAA
>NW_028186279.1:1428805-1429828 GCF_003343005.1 Rhea americana
GATCGTACGCACTGCATCTGCTTATTTTGCGTCTGCTCAACAGGCATTAGATTCAGGCAAGCTCTATCAAACTCCTTCATCTCCTTTCACTAAAAGCCCATTGAAAACGTTTAACATATGGGCAGTATTKAAGGTACAGAGTTACAGATCCAGAGTGAAGTCGTGAGTGGGAGAACCCTGGTACAACGTATGGATGCTCTTGCTTGGTTTCGTGCGTAGCAGCCTAATTTTTATTAGTAAAGCGTTCTGCTGAACTTCTGCCTGCAGYTCAGGTAGGGGTGTCCACGAATCTGTCGGTCTTTATAATGCAGAGACGGATACGACAAACGCATTGATTTCACCCGTGATAAAACGCGAAGTGTTCTCAGTCCTGACTCGTAAGCGAGCAGCATTGCATGTATTTATTTCCTGGTGTGCAGACTGGTGCTGTGAACATGGCCCGCTAGACACTGAAATGGCTTTCGTGGTTCAATCTCAATGGTGACAGGCAGCAAATTCCTCCTGTTCCTTCGGGTTTTTGGTCCCTTCCCGTTTCTGTGTTCTYAGGTACCAGCTTTTAGTATTTTTCCAAATAACACTTTTGCAGTGCACTTCAGGCAGCTTTTTATGCTTTCTGTGGTTTTCAAGTTAGTAATTTACAGAGTTTGAAACCTCACGCTGAAATTTGTCCACTCAGCCTGCAGCCCCTAAAATTCTCTGACTGTTTGATTGAACTCAGTATTTACAGAAAACATCCTTAGATTTTACAGCATCTTCCTCTCTCAGTGATTTTTTTCCATGTACTTGCTGTATGTACACTTTTATTATGAAGTTGCTCTGTAAATAATCCGAAATGGACTCTMGTCCAGTTTATTGTTACAATTGCCTAGTGCTAGTAGAAGAAGAATGAGATTTTTCTAAAGGCAGATGCAAATTGTTTCAAATTTGCTAAGGAAGTAGAGATATAAAGTTTTATTAAATTCTTTCCTAAACCCATAGAAGTAAATGAGAGTCTTCCCAAAGATTTTGTAATCAGCCTGTACT
>NW_028186279.1:1429834-1554704 GCF_003343005.1 Rhea americana
CTTCTATGAAATGATGAATATTAAGTCAGGAAATGTGAATTTGTTTGTAATTCCCTGCTGAAATGTTTCATACATCTAACCACAAGGGACAAGAAATACATCCTGTGCTAATCAGGAAGAACAAAGAATAACAGAACAGGATACTTGACGCAAACATTTACTAATCTTGACTATTTGGCAAATATTTATGAATATTGCATATATTTGCAGCTAATTAGCTCGTTTCCTGCGTTATTATGAACGTCACTATTGTAGCACCTTGGAACCCCATGCCTGGCTTTCATGGCAGCTCTCGGGGAACGCAGGAGGAGGTCTCTCCGGGAAGAGACTGGCAAACTAAACAGCAGCAACCGCCACCGGCCTTTCCCTAACTGTGATAGAAGAGACATGAGTGACAGAAACCAGTGATGAGACAGTGAAACAGGAGCAAGTAAATCCTAGGCAGTGGCTTCTGCGCACCACCAGCAGCAATTCTGTTAATTTTTGAAGGTATTTTCCCGAAGTAGAGTGCTTAGYTGGTAACTGCAGGGGGGAAAATAACGTAGTGTTTGTTTATAACTGTGAACCTTTCCCTCTCCCCAAGGACAAGAGCGCGTTTTGGAGAACGTAACAGCAAGTTGTTATGAATGTGGTGTTATAAGTCCTCTGGAACTGGAAGCAGTTCCTGCTTTGTGGGCGAGGAGCAGAGAAAACAAAAASCTGTGGGGAGGAAAAAGCCAAAATCGCCTCCAAGGCGGGACTGACTGAATGTCCTCCAACTGTTGAGCTCTGCAACCTAGAATCTGCTTTTGCACGGGTGTAAGCTTCCGTGTGTAGAAAAACATTCGTATAATTCATATAGCAGTGTAATGAAATATAGCATCAGGACTACTGAATTAATCTTCTGCTTTTAAAAAGCRAAACAACACTTTGCATCAGATTACTGATATTTTGAGACCTGAAGTGAACATGCAGAATGTACTCCCAAGTGTCTTTGGACAAGTACTGCTCGCATGTCCCCAACACACGTCTGTCTGTCTGTCTGTCTTTCAAACAATGCATATAAAATTATTGCAGAGATTTTTAGCTGAATCTTTTTAATCAAGCCGTATATTAATCAAAATGTTGCACCTGATGAGTGAGTGAGGGTTCTGTCTTCACTGAAGTTGTTTTTGCTTTTTAATTTTTCAATTCAATAGCCTTCCCTAAAAAGAAGAGGAAAAAATAAGCCCTACACCAACAGAAGTGGTGACAATTTGGAAAATGTCTCTGGATGAATAAAGTATCATTGTAAAAAAAAATATATGTGTGTGTGTATATATATGAGCTAACAGCCAAAACCTACAGTTAAAATGACTTAAAATTGCACAGCTGGAATAAAACAAAAATTATAATTTAGCACTTTATTTCCAGTTTCAATTCCTGTACTTTACACTAAAACTTCATGAAAGTGCTATTAAGAAGAGCACAGCCCAGATGCTACTGCTACRTGTTTACGTGCAAAAGGAAAATAATACCTAATTTCCATTAGAAAACGCTGTGGAGATAAGTGTAAGCATCAGAATTGGATTTAAATGATGTTGCTACAAGTATGATGCACTTTCCCTGATCCCTAAGGCCTCTTACAGAGCTTSAAGTACAATGTACTTTCCAGAAGCCTGTGATGTATTTACAGAATTATGTAAAGTTATCACTCAGAGGAMCTTTACAGCACTCTACCAGCAAGAAAATTAAGATTGCTGGGCCTCACTCAGAGAAAAGCAAATAGAGTTTGAGCGTGCTTTCAGGTAGTTTCTCAGATCTTACAGATCCTCAGAAATGCCTTTATTTTCATGAGCTATTTTGGCTTTTAGGATCACAGAATATTTTCAACTGGAAATAGCTTCTGGAGGCCTCTGTCCCAACCCTTTGCTCAAACAAGACCAGCTTCAAAATTCGATGATGTTGCTCACAGCCTTGTTCAGGAGAGCTTTGTGTATGTCCAACGGTAGAGATCCCACAGCCTCTCTGGGCCCTTCTTCCAGTATTTGATGAGCCTCATTCTGGAAAAAAATTCTCTCTAATCAGAATTTACTGTGCTTTTACTAGTGCCCATTGCCCTTTTCTGTGTCGCTCTGCAGCTTTGAGAAGAGCCTTCTCTATACCTTCCCATCCGGTAGCTGCAGGCAACAACATCTCCTCTTTTCTCTTTTTTCTTTTTTTTTTTTTTTTTGAGACTGGACAAGCCCACCTCTCTCAGCTTCCCCTTGGACTCCATATGTTTCCATATGTCTATCCATCCTGATGGGCTTTGGACTCCTGTATGTCTGTCTTGTACTGTGGAGACCAACAGTTGACATAGCACTCCAGCTGTGGTCTCTCCAGTGCTGAGCAGAGGGGAGGGAGCACTGCTCTTGACCTGCTGGCTGCCCTCTTACCAATGCAGCCTGATGGGCAGCCCCTTTTGCGCCAAGGGTGCTCTGCAGATTCRTGTGACTGGTTGACCTTCAGCCCTTTTCTGCAAAGCTCCTTTATGTCCATGCTTACGTATGTCAGTGAGTCACCAAAGGAAAGGGAGAAGATTTTTTCTATCTGTTTAGGCAAGATATCTTAGGCTAAAGACCTCTCTGAGGTCTTTTGGTATATCTGAACAGATAAAATCTTTCACCCCAACTTTTGATATATGCTTCTCTTACCCAGGTTGTTGTTTTGTTTTTTAGAGAAAGAACTGTGTTTTCAAGCAATGTCATTGTTGGACTCGGTGTTATCTCTTACTCTTAGCTGACTAACGAGCAATATCTTGCCTAAACAGAYAGAAAAAAATCTTCTCCCTTTCCTTTGGTGACTCACTGAYGTACTTAAGCATGAGTTATCATGCACTCAGTTGTACTCTTTATATTTACACATTAACGTCTGTTATGTGATGTGTGATTCGAATGCCTTTGGGATAAATGTAATTATTGGCCATTGACGAAGACCAGATATGATAGTAAGCAATTTGACATGACTTTCTTCCATTCTGTTTGTCCTAAGCATATTCTAGCRGTCCCTTGTACTGAATCTGTTAATACACTCTTAATTGTAATGCATTTTGAATAGTGTAAAAAAGTGACCTTACAGTAAGAATTGTTTGCTGTTAATAGAAAACCTTTCTAAAGACAGTTTGCTATTGCTTTGTGGTTATCACAGGTAGCCACCTGCTTTCTGTCAGGGGAGAAACTGTGGCACGGTTGAACTTTCTGGTGTATATAAATACCTGCTTCATATTKCTGACCCTGACACTGTTAATTACAGTGATTTATTCTGCTTGGCTAAAGACATACACCTGTAGATTRTGAAGCTCTTTGTGCACCCTCTTCTGTAATATTACTTCAGGAAAAAAAAACCTACCAAAAAGGCTTAGATCCTTTTCCCTCATTTTCACTTTGAAAAAAATTCTTATTGAAATTGGTATTCCAAACAAGTAAATTTGTGTGCAGTGTTTAAAAGCGGTTGATGTGCATGCTATGAGACAGCCTTCATCTTGACATGCATAGGTTATTCTTTATAGCCACGGGGTAAAAGAGTCACTTTGAGTTTGTGAGTCATCGATGGTTGTAATTAATGTACGCGTGCATATTGCAAACATTGCACGCTGAATGTCGGGCTGACGAGGTGACGTTCCCGGGCAGCTCCAGCAGCATTTCCAGTGAAATTGTTGATGGCATCACAGTCTCAGCAAGTTGCTTCTGCTATCGAAGAAGTGGCAAAAAGGCTGAAACAAATCAGTATGCTTCGTCTCTAACTGTCGCTTGATAGTGTCTCACTAAATTCGGCTTGGCAGGATGCCCAAAAGACCTAGGGAAAAGTGATGTTTAARGGGGGGGGGAGGAATGACAGATTTGTCGAAGTTTCAGTACGTCCCAGACTTGCTAAGCAGAACTGTGCTCTGACAGAGTGATTAGGGCTCTCTGGCTGCTTTCTTCCCTTCCCGTTTCAGCTTTCCTCTTCCCGACCGGGAGCAGCTGCCTCTGATTACCAGCAGCAAATGTTCTCGGTGGTTTGGTGGGACGTGATGCCCCTTCTCGGACCTAAGCACTGAACGCTTCATGACCGCGCTGCGCTGGCTCTGCCCCTGCGGCGGGGGCGCCTGCAAAGGCTCTTCTCCCGTTCTGTAACCCGTTCGAGACTTATTTTTGACCTACAAGAAAACAGGAACAAATTTGAGTTTTCCTTTATTTGTCTTGAAAAACAAAAGCGAGAGCCTGAACTAAGCGACCGTGTTGTGGTGGGAGAGAGGAAAGATTTGGCTTCAAGCCTATAGTGTAATAACAAATTAAATCTGGTGTCTTGAGGTGTGTTTCGTTGATCACTTGGCTATTTTTGGTGCACAAATCTTTTTTTTTTTTTTTTTTTCCGCTCATGAAATTCCATTTGATATCTAAAAGCTTAATTAAAAAAGTAGTAGTATGCTGCTAGAAAAAGTTTTGGATATGTGTAAGTGCCTCTTTTTTGGACAGAAATATCAGAGGAATCAGTGCAGGGAAAAAAAACCCTAACGGGTATAATGACTCACTGGGGAAAACAAGGACTTCAAGTTCCCACACTGACATCTAGGATGGAGTATATCCCAGAAAGGAAAAATARCATTTAAATGATTTTGAAAAAATAATTCTCTTTATAGCAAAACCATTGAGTGCATTTTGTTTTGCAAAATTTATGAATATTTCAACTTTTCATCTTGATTTGGGATGAAAATAGATATTGAATTATTGAAAATTGCCACTGGGCAGCAGATCTGAATTTCAATAAGTTTTACTAAGTACCCAGCAATGAGGTTTTTACAGGCTTTATTCCATGTTTCCCACTGTGTGTGTGTGCAAGGAAACATGATCTTGAGGCTCAGAGCTAGTGAAGTAATTAGCCTTACCCAGTGAAAAATTTATAGGAAAATTCATAGWTTTTATTTTCCTTAATGTTGGGTTTCTATTAAAAAATAATCACAAACACTGAAACCCTTTATTAGCTCTTCCATGAGGCTTCTAGCTTTTCTTAATAAAACTAGTCTTGATATTTTTCCTCAAAGGTTTCAATTTAAAGTGAGAGAAAATCTCTTTGGCAATCACCTTTGAAAATCCTTCTCTTACGTCTGTTTGAAAGTGGTTTAGATGGTGGTGCAACCAGTGGAGCTCACCCTGCATTATACCAATGAAAACGTGAAAAGCACAAGGAGTTTCACTGGTAACTTGTTTATGATATTAATAATAACAGGTAGATTATCTGGCTGCTTTTCCAGCCTCTTGCAGTTGATTTGCTTTCTGATCAAGCTGATTAGCTGYTCCATGTTTCGGATTATCTGGCTGTGAAAGCAGACCGTGTTTACCTGCATCGTAGCTGTGTTACAGAGCGACTGGATACAAATGGAGATCTGAAGCTGCTATCACGAGTCTTCACCGCAGGAGGAGAAACAAACTTCAACTGAAAAACATTTTGGAATTTAAAGAAGACACCTTTGGTTTCCCTGCACGTGCAGGGTGTCTACTCAGATCAAAGGAAGCAGTTTCTGTGGATAGTTAACCCCATTCAGACATTAGATATATGAAATGCTGCAGTCAGAGCCTCTGGGCAGAACTTCCATTGGAGCATCATCTTTGATTTGAAATATGTATTCTTTTTGCGACCCATACSTCTTTTTTAATGTTTTTAGTTCAATTATCACTTCTTTATGCCATCTACTGCAGAGGTCATTCGACCTAWGAATTCCCTTCACGTGCATGTTTGTGAGAGGAAATAACAGAAAGGATAACTGTAAAGCTGTCTCTTAAAATAACTCTTAAGAAAGCAGCTAGATAATAACATATGTAATGATTTATCTGAGAAAAAAGAGTGAGCTAGTGAGGTGGAGAATGAGCAAGATGTATTAGTACTCTGCAATTTACCCCGCACAAAATGTGCTATTTTGCAAAGAGACATTCAGGAGTAAGTGGATGTTTCATAAGATAGGGATGCAACTTTCTGAAACTGATGGAAATAATAGGGAGCAGTGTAAATTGTGTACCATATTGAGTAATGCCACACAGTAAAGTGCAAACAAAATGACTTCCTAGCAGTGTCTTTGCACTGATGCCCTTCTGTTAGCAGATCTGAAGTAAGGGAGTATGATGCCAGGCCCAATTTAAGTAACAGCAGCKCAGTCCTGGAAGGTGTTGCATTTCCAGTGTTCCTGGAGGAAACGCTTTCTGCAATAAATATAACTTCTACCTGGACCTTGTGGTGAGCACAACTTTGAAGTGGAAATGCCTAGACCCTTTCCTGTGGTGAGTTCCCCAAAGTTCAAAGGCTTTGAAACTCAAATGAACACTTAATTTTACTAAAAAGTGAAATACATTTCTTTAAATAGAGGAAATTCAAAGTGACAAGATCAGAAAGTGATGAAATAAAAGGGGATAAACACAACTTTCCTCCCTACCTCCTCTGTCCTAGGAGGCAAGATTTTATGTCCGTTCAGCCTGGTGGCTTTCTGAATTGCGGTGAACCATGCTCAGTCCCCTCTGCTTGCACCGAGGGTTCGTTCCTTCTCCTTCGATAGCCCTCGGGGCCTTCCTAGYCCCTCACTGCAAACTCTCATTCTCTGCGTGAGCTGCAGGCTCTTGGCTTCCCGGTGGGACTGTCCTACCTGCTTTGGCCTCTCCAGCTTTCTCACTGGAGCTGTCTCAGCCACTAGAAGGATGGAACTGCCCCATCTATCCAGGGCTTCCCCTGGACCCACTCACTTCTTAAAAAGCAAAACTGAGAGGACTCAAAACGAATGCCATGTGTCACACTCTCCCACCCGCACCATCCTACAGACGTGCAAGGGAGAGCTGTGACAGACTGCTCGTGTTTTGGTGGCAAACYGAAGACAAGGAGAGTGATATGATGAAGTCATAGCCGTTGGAGCCAGGAGACATCTGCCAGCGTGTGTGTGATGCTCAGGGAGCTCTSAAGCCAGCACAGCACTTTGCTTGAGCCCGTGGAGGATCGCAGCTATGTTATCTCTGCCCCGTGTTTGTCTTTTATAGGAGTAAACCTCGAATTTGCGTTTTGAAAAAGCTCACTGTTTATTTCCTTGTTTCCTTTGTGGAGAATTGTGATTCCTGTGGGTAGGAAAGAAACTGAGAACAACATTTGTATGCCTGGTGCCATCATTGTGAAGGGAGCCCGTGGGTGCAGTACTAGAGCAGGCAGAGAGTGCCTRATGTTGGGGGAACGGCGAAGATGAACGGCTTCCACAAAGTCCTGCAGAAACAAATCCTCCCTCTTCCCCAAAGAAAAGTTGGCATCTTACATGGAAAGCAGAGATGTTAAATTGAAAACCCAGTTTTCCGTTACCAGAACCTTTTCTGACCTGTCTGTGGCATGGTGGGGGTTGACCRTCACCATCGCCAATCATCTCCTTTCTGCACCGACACATGAGAGGTCCTGCAGTCTTGCTCTCTGCATGATGAGAGAGGAGGATTAAACACAGCACCATTTATCTGAGTTATTCTGAACTGTGGAGTCACCGCCTGAATAAATGCAGACTGGTTCCAAACTCCGTCAGGCTAGGAAAAAAACCCTCTTTTCATTCATTCTATGTTCTTTTCAATAAGTGTTTTTTTGTAGTTCATTTAGGCCTAAGCCAGGCCTGGTCAAGTAGAAGCCGTTGCTTTGTTGCAGTAGTAAAGTATATGAATGAGAAGTTATTTTAACTTCAGCCTCTTTGCCAGCCTCTGTGCCACGCTGTTAACTGTGTGCTGTGCGATGTTTCACTGCCTCCATACCGCCTTCAAACAAGCACCTATTCAACTGCTTTTATTCCTAATTCTCCACTGCCTTATAGCATCTGTTTTCTCTATTTTTTTTTTCCACTTAGACTGTGTTAGAGGTTTGAAGCATTTATGTTGCCTTTTTTTTTTTTTTTTTTTTNTTTTTTTTTTTTTTTTTTTTTTTATCATTCTGCTTATAGGTGGTGTATTGTGGAACTGGTCAAAAGTAACAGTAATTTTGAATGCATCAGGATGATGAAAAGCATGAGTAAATAAAATAATTAGCTATTTACCTAATCAGTTAGGCATTTAATTACTCCTCCTCATTCTTTATATTTATATGTCATAATGTTATATGCTGATACTATGATTTTCCTGTTACAGTTACTCTGACTGAAGTATGGTGGGGAATGGGGAGTTTCTACTGAACTTGAGTAGAGGCAGCAACAACTCCTTGATTTATAGAAAAACATATGACCTAGAAAAAGTAGCTCTAGATCCCCATATGTAACCATCCAAAGTCATGTTGCTAAGGTGCTGGACATATTCTGGCAATTCCACAGAATCCATCTGCAACCATGAAAAGACAGCGCATATTAAAAATAAAAATAGAGGAATAAAGAAAAGAAGCAGCAGGAAGTGTAAAAATGATAAACAGACATTTTGGAAGTGGTTGCAAAACCATCGTTATTCCCTCACATTCGCAATCCTATGTATAGTTGCTGTCTAGCATACTTGCAGTGCTATGTAGTTACAATCTGGCACTTAAGTCCCGTTTTCCTGGCTGCAGTAGAAATACCTAACATAAGMAGAGTTGAAGAGAGGTGACACCATTGCCACTTTGTGAAGGTACCTTCATTGTACTCTCTGAAAATTCAGTACTTAAAATAGAGTCTTAGCACATTTCAGCCTGATTTRTATTATGATTTCCTGTACCTGCCTCCTGATGCTCTGCTGAGTGATAGTCTGGAGTACTGACACACGAAATCTCGTTATTACTGCTTTTATGTTTAGAACAGAACAAATTCCTGAACTCAATCATTAAAATGGCTATTTTCCAGGGCACAGATGCTAGTGCAGGACATGTTTATTTCAAATAAAGATATTTAGAAAAATACACAGAACACTGTATATGAATGAAAGATAAAGCAGTATATGTAGTTCTCTCTAGATGGGAAGACACTTAACAAGAAGGGTGTAAATACAGATAAACTTGTATATACGCACACACATTCTGCTTTATCTTTGAAAAAGGAAAACATTGTGTTTACTTTCCTAAATACATGTACATAGGCACATCTTTGTATGTGTCCGTGCTAGTGGGTACTTAGCTCAATAAAATTAGCTTTCTCTGATGTATGCAAAAAAATGAGGTGCTGAAGCATGTATTTTGTTTCTGTGGGACGCGTGAAGGCATAAGGGTTAGGGGCTTAATCCCCCCCACGGGCTGTGAGAACTGGGCATCGGAGTAGAATTTTCCCCTGACTGAACTGTCCTTTCTGGCTCACTTAATAAGCTTTTTCCTTGTGCGTTGCCGATTTGCTAAGGAGATGCCAAGTGCCGGTTAGCTGTTTGCATTAAGGTCCGGCTTCAGCAATGAGTATCGGGGGTAACCAAGCACACCTCCTGAGGACTCRGATTTGGAGCAGCGTGGCAGACGCGCACCCTCCTCGCTCGCCAGACCTTACCGCTACGTCTGTGCGCGGCTCTAGGAAAGAAGAAGTGTTTTTGTTGTCTCTTATCGTCATGTATTTTAGCTTGTTGGTAACACTTAGTAGGAACCCAGAAGGGTTTCCCCATGTGTTACTCCTCTCACTATCTACACAGCTTCATACCCAGGTGTGCTCCTATTCCATAAGATTTAGTTCAAAGGATGGGGACATCTCAGTGACTGTGAGAGATGCAGCTATCATACAAATACCCTGGTGASTGAAACTAAACAAACCTTTGCTGAGGATGAGGAAAGGATGTGAAAGGAAAGAAAAACAATACAGGGCACTTTAGAGAAAAATAGCATAGTGTGGGGGATGTCTTTTGGACATGGATTTTTCTTTTATGGTGCTGCTACTAATGTCACTGGCTTTTTGTGCATTTTGAGTGTGTTGCTGTAGATCTTAAGTTGGAGTGTTGTCTGTAAATACACTCCAGATGCAGTGTTTCAATCAAAATGTTGTCCTAGGACATGAGTCGAGATCCTGCCAGTTTAAGGCCCTATTCCTTTAGCGTTGTATCCAGGTAAAACCTCACTGAAAGTAGGTGGAACGCAGCACCTGTACAATGTTAATAGCTGGCTTAAAGGTAAAGAAGGAAAAGGTCTTTAAAATTCTCCATTTGTGCTCTGTTCTTTTAGCCTTTATGTTGTGCACATGCAACATAAATACATAAATTCTGGAGTAAATGTTGTTTGACTGATGGACTACACTGCAGGCCCTGTGAGATTGCAGCCCCCGTGAGAAGCCGGCGAGTAAATTCCCCGGCTGAGGGAAGTCATGCTGGTGTGTGCTTGTTCAGGCCCCAAATCACTGTAGCTGCTTCTTGGCAGAACGGACTCCAAAAATAAAAAGTTGGACTTTTCAATTGTGTATTTTGTTTTGCTGCTGGACTAGGGGAGGAGGTAAGGAAGAAAAGCATTTGTAGAAGGATAAGCTCAAGACTTTAAATAGAAGCTGTTTTACTGAATTGTGTAGCTTGTGTCTCTGGTTCCTTCATTGACAAAGTCTGTATTTTAGAATAAATTCAGTYTTGTTCTGATCTTTATTTAGGTACAGGTTCTGCTTCTGTTTGSTCCAACCATAAATACCCCACTGAGAATAATGGATCACACTTAGCCTTTTCATAAAGGAGTGGTTTGTAAGAACTTATATTGTACTGTTTTTCCTAAAAGAGTACCTGTGAGAGTTATTATTGGCCACACTTTTAATTGTGATCTTCGACAGACTTACAAAGTTATTGAGATGCAGCAAAGTGCCATGTGGAATATCCAGAACTTCCTCGTACCTACTAAGTAACTAATGTCTGTGGGGAAAAAAGTGATATTTAGAAACTTAATGTTTGATGTCACTCAGCCTCTGAAGGTGGGACTGACTTAAAATCACAGTGTTCTGCAAGASTATCCTCAAGTGTTATCAGAAGTTGTATCTTTTGGGGTAATATCTTTTGGAATAAGCRTTGTACTTACTAGGCAACTTGCAGTTGATAGGCATATTTCTACAGCAGAGGAGATGCTTAGAGCAAAAAGATTAATCTGTTACTGCCATCAATCCTACTATTAGGGCTACTATTGGTAGCTATGGAATGGAAAATAAAAATATAGGAGGGATGAATTGCAGCATTTTTCCTCTCAGGTGGAAAACTAGATAATAAAATATGAATATTCCCTAAGGCTTTGAGTTTTGTTGATTTTATTTGAACTTTCAAAATCAYTTTGTTTTATAGAAATTCCTCATTATTGAGTTTTTTCATTTAGTATTGTCACAAATTGTATGTAATAATTGCTTTTTTAGATCCACATGGTCCTTTCTCCTCCAGATAAAAACCTAAAGTTGTTTCTGGCAGGTGAAATTACAATATTGTGYCCTTGTTACCCTTTAGTGTGTTTCCTTTTCTTATCCTTTATTATTTTTCTCTTTCTAATCCCCTTTTCCTCCATTTATTCTGGAGCTTCTCTGAAGGAAGTGGGAATGGTTTATAAAAAGGCAACTAAAGCGTGAAGGGAATAATTGGCATTCTTGGTTTCAAAGTCTTGCCTGAGTATTGCATTTGGGTATGAACTGTTTTGGGTTAAGATGTAAATGCCTCTGTAATTTCTTGTTTTGGCAGTGGTGTGTGAGATTGTACAAGTCAGACCACCTGCAGTCCCATAAGCCCTATTATACTCTGTTATGCTTGGCATCCGCTCCACAGACATAAAAACAAGTTTAAATAGATATAAGCTCAGGAGCTGGAAGAATACTGKATTCAAGATTTACTCCTTCCCCTTGCTGCGTTCCTTATAAATTATACCAAAGACAAGATGATTACAGGGAGAAGCCTACCCCAAAGCCACAGCCTCTGTTACACTAAGTGTGGTCTAACTCATCCTTTTTCTTACACCACCTCATCCATCATCTGGAATTAGCTCAGTGTTGAAAAGACCAAAAKAAAATTTCAAAAATGTGACAAAAATTGTTTCCTCAAAGTTTCATAATAAATCAAATACTTAATGTATTCCACTGTCTCAAGGTAAGAGGAACACAGAGTTTTTCCTGTGACTGTGAGGCAAGGAAGGAATAAGCAGAAGTTGATTTTGTATGTACTGATGAAGTTGAATGACAGAAACGACTGTAGACCTGTCGTGCAAGAGAAGYCATAAAAAGAGAGATTGTAGGGTAAGTGTCCTGACAAAGAAACTTGTTTAGTTGGGAATTAATATTCTCTTATTTTTTCCACTGGTGCATGAAAGGAAAAAGTGAAGTTAGTTTAATAATCTTTTATCAGGCACCACCTGGTACTAAGGAGAAGAGCCCAGTTACCAGCARTAACTTGCTTGATGCAGTAATGACCTGTAATGATTTACCAGTCCTTAATTGACTGCAGCTGAAAATCTTACATCAGCTGCACCTGACCCACATAACACACTAACGAATTCTCACTCTGTTTCTAGAAGGCATCAGTAACTTAATATAGTTTCATCTTAGCATCTACAACAATACTGTGAAGGAAGGTCGAGGAAACTGGAGAAGTACCTCAAATCTTTTAAGTACATGAGTGTACCTCAGTTCTGTAAAACTTCGCTGTCCTTTGTTGCCCCGTGCAAACTCTTCTTGATACATAGTCCTATTATCTCTATTTCTCAGATYATGTTAAGCTTTGCACACAATTTTTTGTGAGATCTTCCCAGGGGGCTTAGCTTATTCTAGAGGAAAAAGTAAGAGTAAAATTTCCTTCATGCTCTGAAAGTASCTTGCTTGTACTGAGCCTAATAGTTTTTCTGTTGTTCTTTTCTATTGCTGAGTGATATCGTACGTATTTACATACTAGTCTTTGAAAATCATTTTTAAAAATAATCTAAATAAATAAATATCTGTATTTCAGCATCTTTTTGTTGTCTCTTCATTGTTACTGCAACAATGTGTTCTGCAGGATGCAAGGTGCCTGGCTCTGTTAGAGAACAGCGTGAGATACACTGCCTACGCTGCTGTCTTGGGAAACAGTGTCCTTCGAAATCTGATATTTCCTGTATATGCAAAGCCATCTTTGCTTCAAACATGGGTCTTATTCTTTGTATTGTGATGAAGCTTGGAGACTCCTTGTGATGAGCTTAGAATGAAGCAGGTGTCAGTGTCTCTCTGTCCTTGGGCAACAACATTTGTGCAGCAAAAATCAGTTCTTTCCCAGACAGATTACAGTCTGGTCATCTGAAGATAGGCAGAAGAAAAAGAGAAAAGTAGAAGAGCAATAAAGCTGTGATGTTGAGTGTACCAGCCACCTGTATCAAGAGGAAGGAGAAGGGTGCACTTGTATTCTGCAGTACTGATGGATCTGAAAAACCACTGCATTAATCCAGCCTCAGCCAGGAAAACGATGTGTGAGTGATTAAAAGATGGAGGCAGGAAGCAGAAGGCTGAGAACTTATCCAAGTTTGACAGGTGTTTAAAAAGCAAATGCTAAGATGGGAGCATTAGAAACTAACCCGCTTATGTAGTGCTTTGAAGATGGATGGTGCTTTGAAAATGGTACATTTGTTTTGTTAATTTGTTTTTGTATTCAGCTTTCAAACTGGTAAATTGTACCCCTTTCACATTTGCTGGATCTGTTATAAGATACAGCATTCAAGAGTCATTTGTAAGAGCTAAAACTTGCCAGATGGGATAGCCACACAGCAGGCAGCTGGAGAAATCTCATGCAGTCTTACAAATGGGAGTTGAATCCCAGGCAGTGATGTCAGAGTGGAATTAGTGGAAACTTGTTTACTCAGCTAAGAAATATTGTGAAAAAAACTAGTCCATTTTATGGTATCTTGGGTATTTAAACATAGTGTGGCAGTCTACAGTACAATGTAATGTGATATAGCTATTTAGGTAGACTTTGGGGATAATTTGTTCAAAGTTCCCAAACTAAAGCAATATTAGAAAATAATATTCCTAACTATGACTTTTCAACTTTCTATGGACATTGTTGTGTACTAGTCCTACAACAGCATTTTTCATCAAGCACAGATCAAATCCAGCCATGCATTTAAGCATGTGAGCCCTATTTAGTCTAACTTCTTGCATATATACATGGTTAGATGTTTTGCTTGATTTGCTCAAAAGAATTTGGGTCAGAGAACTTTGAAGAACTCATAAATCTCATGCATCAGTGCTGTGGGAGAGGGATACCATAACCTCTGATCTGAATCCAGAGTTCCTGACTAGCATCTGAAGCTGAAGTATTGTCTGCAGTGGCTATCTTGACTGTAAAGTGACTGAAAGTAGCATGGGATGAGGAGACAGAGTGCCTCCTCAGCAAGTTTGCTGATGCTACCAAGCTGGGAGGAGTGGCTGACACACCTGAGGGCTGTGCTGCCATTCAGAGAGACCTGGACAGGCTGGAGAGCTGGGCGGAGAGGAACCTSCTGAGGTTCAACAAGGGCAAGTGCAGRGTCCTGCACCTGGGGAGGAATAACCCTAGGCACCAGGACAAGCTGGRGGCTGACCTGCTGGAGAGCAGCTCTGCAGAGAGGGACCTGGGAGTGCTGGTGGAYGACAGGTTGGCCATGAGCCAGCAAYGTGCCCTTGTGGCCARGAAGGCCAATGGTCTCCTGGGGTGCATTAGGAAGASTGTTGCCAGCAGRTGGAGGGAGGTGATGCTGCCCCTCTACTCAGCCCTGGGGAGGYCTCATCTCGAGTCCTGCGTCCAGTTCTGGGCTCCCCAGKACAAGAGAGACAGGGAGCTACTGGAGAGAGTCCAGCGTAGGGCTACGAGGATGATCAGAGGGCTGGAGCACCTGCCCTCTGAGGAACGGCTGCGAGAGCTGGGCCTGTTCAGCCTGGGGAAGAGAAGACTGAGGGGGGATCTKATCAATGTGTACAAGTACCTGAAGGGAGGGTGTCAGGGGGATGGGGACAAACTCTTTTCAGTTGTCCCGTGTGACAGGACAAGAGGCAACGGGCAGAAACTGAAGCACAGGAAGTTCTGCCTGAATGTGAGGGGGAATTTCTTCACTGCGAGAGTGACGGAGCACTGGCACAGGTTGCCCAGAGAGGTGGTGGAGTCTCCTTCTCTGGAGATCTTCAAGGCTCGCCTGGCTGCAACCCTGTCTGACATGCTCTGGGTGACCCTGCCGAGCAGGGAGATTGGACTAGATGATCTCCAGAGGTCCCTTCCAACCTTACTGATTCTATGATTCTATGAGAAGATAGAGATTCCAGAGGTTTTCTTTCATAGCATCGATCAAAAGCATTTAAGGGATAAGGATCATAAAGAGACATGAAGTGAGATATGAAAGAGCACTATTTATAAAACCTATCAAATGATGCTTATCAGCTATGTTTGTATTAGCCTYCATTTGGATTAGCCTCAGACCGTCAAGGATTGCTTTACTAGGGTTGAAACTCAGAAGAAAAAACTCTTGCAATTATATTCAAAGTTTTTGTTCTCCCTTCTCCCACATCTAAGCTCTATTTTCCCCCTCCCCCATCAGAATCTCTCCAGTGAAGGACAATAGTCAATGTATAAGTGAAAAAAGAAGTTATAAATATAAACTATCCTTTCACATCAACACATCAGCAGAAAACATGGCAAGGAAGGCCTCACCTTGAAAGTAGGAGAGGTCTTCTGGCTGATGACAGCCTATTCATGGGTCCTTTAATTTGTGGTGTCATGTTGACATGAAGAAAGAATTAAGGCCAATTTTGTCATATAATGTATGAGTATAAAACCCATGGCAATATAGTGCTGATCCTCGTAARGCAGCAGCAACTGCTGATAAGAACTCACAGAACTACTGCTGTTTGGGTACAACATGTAGTCTTTTCTCTAGTGATACAAACTGGATAAAACACCTTCTGCTATCCCCAACATAATATGCTGATACTTCTCTTTTGCACCACACAGCATTTCATACAGACACCAAGGAAGTGGAGCTCCCTGATTTGTTTGTTACCTAGTTTTACACCAAGCACACTGCAGATGAACATCTCTGTTTCAGCACAGTGTTTTCTAAGGGCACAGCTTCTCCTCTAGTTCTGCAAAAGTCTTGGCTGAGAGCTGGAGCTGGTGCTTCCTTTTGGGCTTTGGAAGCTGTGCTGCTCTCACTTACACTTGTCCCTTAAATCAATAATTTATGGTGCTGTTTTATGTTCAGCTCGCCATGACTAGTTAACAGTCTCCCTTTATATCTTCCTGCAGCCCAGGCAAGAATAAGTGCTCAGATTGCAGCAGGATCTTGCTTCCCACTTGGAAGCCTTTGGAATTTGCTCTGTTCCTGGGATGTGGTACATCCTCGGTAGTTCTTTCCTCTGAACCATTACTCCAGTGATTACTGTTATGCTCAGTGAAAGATGTCTCTGTTCCATGAGAAGGGATGTTTCCATCTGTGGGATTCTCATTTTTGKGTTCATGTCGTTGGTGCAAAAAAATCCCTTGCATCCCAGCTGACATCACACCTCTGCAAGTAGCAGCTGCATGCAGCATTGATCTGGGAGATGTAAGAGTATGAATAATTTGTCTTCCTTCAACTTACAGAAGAAGCTACTGGCTTTCATCTGCTTACATTTAAAGCTGTTGCTGTTCTCTGACCTAAGCCTGAAACTAGTAAGTAGAAATGGATATCACCATGCTTCTTGTCAGCAGATCTCTAACTGCTTTAAGAAAGGTGATAGTAATATTATTCCCACTTTGCACTTGTGGAAATAAAGGCTCAGGAAGACGATGGGATTTGCCTCATGTTACTAAGACAGCCAATGGAAAAAAATTTGGGGTGAGCACAGTTAAACACTGGAGCAGTGCCCAGAGAGCCYGTGGACATCTTCAAAACTCAGCTGGATGAGCTATGAGCAATCTACTTTGATGTTAGCCCTACTTCTAGCAGGCAGTAGCACCAGATAAACTCCAACCAATATCATGCTGTCGTTTTAATTTCAGAGGCAGGAATGAGATACAGAATCCTAGTGCTTTGTTTGGTCTCTACTGCATCTTGTAAGGTAAATATATAGTTTCTATTGAAAAAGGGGGGAAAAAAAGTTTGCACAGTTATATTCTGTTGCCTGAAACAATGTAGGAGGGGACTCAAGAACAAAGTCACAGTTACAGCCGGAGCAAAACCAGCCAGCTCAATGTCAGCCTATTGCTTGAARCTCAGTCAGTGCAAAGCTGGTGTGATAGGTAAAGTTGGTATGAAGTGTAACTGCTGAGCAGGGCAAAAGAGCATTTATTGAAGAGTCTACATACAGATAGAGCAAACAAACTGCATCCTGAATCTGTGAAATCCAATTGCATCGCATTTTATAGACACACAGCTAACAAAACTGAGTAATTTTGTTTATACAGAAATCATTCCTGCAGCTAGTTTCCTCAGTCAGAAATCTAATGTCACTGGTAACCGTGGCACCATGCTCTTTGCGTTTATCAGACTCCTCACACTTTATTCTTTGCTGACGTATAAAAATAAATATAAATAAATTAATATAAATAGCATCAGGCCTTTATCTTCACCTTTCTGGTGGTTTTGTGTAAGTGTAGCAGTCCGTGGTTTTGTTTCTTTGTACTGGGGACAGCTGCCATTTCATTGTAGGTTCAGATGCCATCCAGCACCGAGAAGTGCCTGCATGCGAAGAGCTGCTCCTTTTCGGTCTTCAGGGTTTCCTCTGGGCCCTGAGGGGGGAACGAGTGCTCCCACAGTGCTGCCCCGCATGGTGGGGAGCTCCCGCAGGTCCCTCTGTCCATGCTGTACCGTCTGGTGGAGAGCACTGACGTTCCAGTGCCAGCTCCAAGGACTGGTTTATTTTATCCAATGATGGTTTGCTAGAAAAGACATACAAATTCCCTTCCTAGAATGCCCTGACCATTAGGTTAGCCACTTATACACACACATGCTCTGTAGACGTGAGCTTTTAGCTCTTCTACTGTTTTCATTTTGGAATTACAGCTTTCAATTCACGAGGACTTGACTGGAGCTGAAATTCCATTTCAGATTAGTCCAAATACTGTTATTCTGTGAAGAAGGGGTGTTTTGTTGGTACTCTTTTGTCCTTTTGAGGTAAAGATTCTGGCTGTCACACACAGGGAGTCTATCACAAACAGGTTATGACCTGCTCTACACCCCTACTTGCATTTTTGACCAAGTAGCTTAGAGTCCTAAAGAAAAACATAGAGCTCTAGTATAGTGTTTGAAAATGCCTTGTTATTTTTGTTACAGAGCAGCTATTTTCTTTGAATCTGTGTACCTACCATTGGCTGTCAGAAATCAGATCTTTCTTGAGAATCTCTTTAATTAAGTTGAACGTTTCATTTAACAAGAGAGAAATAACTATATTGGTGGATGATACTATACTGAAAAAATTAGACTTTTACTTAAATAAAAGTAATATCTCCTTAGGCCTTGCCTCAAACTCAAATCAAGTATGTATAGATGAGTTAGAAAGCTCTATAAAGTAGACATTTGTATGTAATGGGACATTTTGGTAGCCTTTAGTTATGTTATTCTGAATACTGAAATACAGTGTATTTCCGATGGAATTATGCCCATTGCTCCTATATGAATATCAAGTGTCTTCATTGTGATAAATGCTTCTCAGAGAATAAGAAGTGTATTAATACTAATTAAACTGTGTTACAGAAATAGAACATTTTCACAGGATTGGATGCTGCTTTGCCAACAAAACTGTACTGGGTACTGGGAACTGTTTCAAGCTGCTCAGCATTAATGAATGAGAATTATTAAGTATAAAAAGTTTTTTTTAAGAGAGTGGTTCTGCCAGTCTTCCTGATGTTAAGCTATAAYGAGAGATGTATTAGCAATTTTGAGGCTGCTTATATAACCTCACACTTGCCACCCATGCTCTGTTTTGCTTTTTTTCTTCTTTTTTTCTGAAATGTTTTACCTACCTTTAAGCTAATAAGTAATGAAATTCCACAATGATTGATGTCTGTTTAGGCTCATAATTCAGTGTCTACCATGTGAGATCACTTGGTATAAGGCAAAGGAAAATCGTGCTTGTTCTTAGATGGTACGAAGAATGCAGAACGGTTCATGTAACATTTTCCAGTGACAGTAATAAATAATTTTCGTATCTCTGTTTATATATAGTATCTTATAGGCTTGCACTGTAAACCCTGGCTATCAAAAGCGTTTGCTCRTGGACTTTACCTAAAAGCCATATGATAAAGGTAACTGCATTTTTTAAACGTGACTAAGACCTACACTAAGGAGTTACCACTAAAATATTTATTGCAGTTGTACTAGGACATTTTCTGCATTTTGCTCACTGCACATTGTCATGAGGGAGTAACGATAAGGAGATTTTTTTCTTTTGAGGCGTATTGAAGCAAAAGAATACAGAGATCCAGACTGTGTTTCTTCTCTGCCCTGTGTTTTAAAGACATTTACAAAGCATTGAGAAAACAAGAAGAAACAATACACTTTTAGGACTAACATTTAATAGTAACAATTTTATCARCTGAAAATAATTCCAGAGAAGCCAGAGAATCTGAAAATAATCAGAAGTGAAGTTGAAGAACGTTAAACAGATGTCCTAAAGCATAAGCAGTTTAAAACAAGGGTCAGGGATTTCGAGAGCCTTATTTGATATACTTAATAGTTTCTTCTGTGCTTAGAGAATAGATTGAATCAGTTAGACATGACASAAAAGGGGGCATCATTTTGCAAAGAATGATGGGCACCTTAAGCACTTGGGCTTAAGTCATAGATGAACATTTGCTGAGATGATAAAGCTGTCATGAATCAAACAACCCAGTCAAGGAGCTCCCCTCTTACATTGACTTCAGGCTGGCTGGTGGCATTAGCTGGACCTATCACATCTGAACCAGACCAAGACCGAGAAAGGCTTTTCAGAAGTATCCTGTCTTCCAAGGCTGAGCTAGAGATCAGTGAAGTAAGTTACATCTAAGCAAACCCTTCCTTAATAGAAGTGGAAGACTTAAATTGGATTAAAACCCCATTATTAATATATGATTTGCCCCTGACATGTCATAGTGCCTCAAATAGCAGGCAGCTTGTGAACTTCATTCCCTCATGAACTGTGAGAAGTGCACAGGCTCGTTCCCCCATTACAGCCTTCCATACTACAAAAACAGATGCCCATTCATTTCTGGAGACCACAGATTTTCACAGACTTTCCTCATTTAGTTCTGAGGAAGAAAAATAAAACCTCACCCCACCTCTCATAATTCATTCAGTTGAACTCAAGTCATTCTGTKGTTTGAAAACCAGTTTTAGGTTAAAGTAAATATGTTTTTCAAGGCTTTCTGTTGACAGCTTGTATTGGCAGCAAAAAATATTAAACTGCTACGAGAAAGGTGGCAGCACTGAAAAATTCCCAAACTCTCATGGTCTCCAGGACATTTTTCTGATCTGCTTAGCAAAAAAAAAAAAAAGATCCAGGGAATGTGGTTTGACATCTTTGCGTGAGAGCATGTAGGCGGTCTGAATCTGATCCCTTGTGGAGTTTTTAAGGGTTCCCCTCAATAATGTTCTTCTATGAAGAACAATGAATAATTTCTTGTTCTCTGCACGGCTGCATGCTTACCCGTGAGTGCTCCAGCCCYGACTAGTAGACTTCTCTTTGATGTGTGTATGGTATTTCTGTTCCTTACTGCCTGCACAAAGCCATGCCATATCTTCCTCGCCCTCTTTCTTCAGAAGGAAAAAGCAGGAGAAGGTGAAGAACTTAGATTTCTCCCTTCCTTTTGCTCTCCAGTCACCTATTCAGTCCTGTCTAAGGTTACCACTTACCACCCTTTGTTGTTCTGTAGCAATGAGTAGATTAAATCCTTTCCTTTGATTAAATGCCAAGAAATCCACAGAATGGGACAGCATAAAATTAGCAGCTAGCAATCCTTTTATATTCCTATGCATAAGCACATGCACAGGGCCAGGGATATTCATGGGAATAGTTGCAGGATTTTCACAACATTAATCATTTTGGAACAAAACCAAGCCCATTCCACTAAGCCCTAATTAATTATATTAAAAACAATGACTTACTTGTCTAGTAAAATCTGGGTAGAACAAAGTACTGTCACCTGCCATCTGAAGTTGTTTTCAGGGAACGTTAGTCATTTTTTCCTGCTGATACAKAGCCTGAGCATGGTATTTCTAGTGTGTTATGGGCCCCCAGTGTTGCATTGCTGACCTATAGCCTACCTTCAGGAAAAGATGGGAAGTTGTGTATTTTGCAATTGAATACTAAGTATCATTGGCTGCAGAGAAGCCACCCTACTCCAGGAGTGAAGTTGTTAAGAGCCCTCATTTTCATAATGGTAAAAGTTTGAATTCTGATGGCTGTTTGGGTCCATTTTCACATTCCTCTGCTTTGCTTTTCTTCAATGTTGAGATTAGCAAGAGTAGTAGCATAAAGTATGTTAGATTTTTGTTGTATGGAGTCCCAGTTAGATGGAATGATCTGCTTCGTGTGTTGAATTTATATTTGTTCCTCCTGGTAATTAATTTGCACTGTACAAAATTGATTTAAATACAGAGGTTTAGCTACAATGTGCAGCAGATTTGAAACCCAGATGATTCAGATTTGGCTAAAAAGGCACTTTCCAAACACCTTATTGCTTTTAAATGCCTGCATTGATTCACTGTGTGCAAGTTTTGAATTTCCCTATGTGTTGGGACACGAAAAAGAACTCACACAGGAGGTAAAGAAGAGGCAAGCAGGAAAGCAACTAAATGAAAAAGATGCAAGAATAAAAAAAAAGTTGCATAAAAAGCAAATGAAAAGCTGTCATTTAAGATAGCTTTTAATATGCAGGGAATAGCCATGCTAGGTCCTTTTTGAGTGAAGTATTTGTGTCCCAAAGAAAAGAAGTATACCRCTAGAGGGTACCCTTGTATTTACCATATAGGCTGTTGCCTTATGTTACTTCACTCACAGTCAGTTTARAACAAGAGCACTATGTACTAGGGAAACATATAGGCCAGAGACAGACATTTTCAAAAGAGATTGAAAACACTCAAAGTGAATTTTTAAGGTAGATGATTGGTACATAAAGATGGAACTGTTTCATAAGGGAAATTTCAAAACMACATAGTGCCTGAGATAAATGAAAGATCCACATTCCTAATCCAAATAGCGGCTTTTAATTTTTATTTCACAAAATAAGCAGTGTTCTGAAATATTTCTTTTTTTTYCCTGGGTTTACACAATTAAGATATCTGGAAATCATCCTACATCTAGTTACTTTTAGTTTAAGAACATTAAAGGAAATTCAAGGAGGCTTTTAAAACATGCAGTATTGATCTAGTCCTGATGAAGCTGAAGGTATGAGCTTAGCTAGGGCATCACTAATTGTAAAATCATCCTTTCTCTGCCTCCTCCCCTGGTGCTTAAGTAGGAGAGATTCCAAGTCAGTGCTAGCATTGATGTAAAATAAAAATAGACTGAATGTTAATGCATGGTTACTGGGAATATATTACTATAGCCTATAATTTGTAGGAAGGAAAATGTAAAGGTTGATAGAATGCATGAGGCAACAAATACGACTCAATTAGACCTTGACTGCATGGCAAAATTTTAGTCAAAGTGGAAAAGAAAAATTCTTGAGACGCAGAGGATGGGGGTGTTGAGGAAACTGCACTAGAAGGATGTGAGTGTGTGGTAGGAAAGGCTCTTGTGCCGTGCTAAAAAGACTCTGTGGGAATTGTCAGTGGGGTCTACAGCTTCTAAAGGCCAGAGCTATTAAAAGATCAGAGAAAAAAAATCTYGATAGAAAGGTTAGTTGAAATATGKTAGGAATTGCCAAAGTGGGAAATTAAGCRTTGTGTGAAGGAGTTCAGGGGATAAYTGGGTGCTGTCTAGTGAACAAAGGGACTGGCAAATTATGTCTGTGTAAACATGCAGCTTGGTTAAATACCATTTTATATGAACCAACCCTCAAAAGTGTTTATTCCTGAGAAATAAAAACGCGCAGGATAAATTTGTTTATGAGGTGTCATGTCAAGGATGATATGGCTTATGATCGCWGCTTGGGTGCCCCTATGATATGAAAAAGAACAGCAAGAGTCATTGTCCTGATGAAATATATGGCAGATTTCCAGTTGACTGTACTGGGGGGGGGGGAGGAGGATCTTGCTGTATATTTGGAAGCAAAAGCACCATACAATGCATGTTTGGGTTTAACTGGATGGCATATCTGAAGAGAGTATCAAGTCTTGAATCAGAGATTGCTTCTTTTCCTTGGTAGCTTGTCAACTTGCACAGACAAAAAGGGGTGACAGATATGTGGTAATTTGGGTTTAAAACTAGTTATCTAAATCTGAAGACTCAAAGAAGTTCTTAGACCTAGCAGAAAAGATTTTACTGAAAAACTRATACAGTGAGTTAAGTACTCAATCTCCCCATCTCTGGGAAGATTGGTGAACATATACCAACATGTTGTTGGTTCTTAAGATGGTGATCTATTACGTGGAGGATCTGATCATGTTATTGGTGCATAAAGTATTCAATATGTGCAGATCTGTGATTATGTGCACCACATAGGGGTTGGGTCACTTAAGATGTCATTAAACATGTGTGAAACATATATTGTGTCGGTACTTTGCTATCTGTTGTTGGCTATTACTCAGAGGGTTATCTACATCTATTACCATGGGGGTTTCAGCTGGTTACATTGCTTGATAATTCTGCTAGTAAGTGAACAGTTCTGCTTGTTTCTTATGATAGTTTGACTCTCTTGTCTTGACCCCTTTGACTGAAAAAATGTGATTTTAATTTAGGCAAGGCTCAAGAAAATGTGATACAGCCTGTCCAAGCTTCTTAGCCAAATGGAAATCTATCATTTTCCCTCCAGTGAGAATTCCCACTTCCTTCTGGCGTTTCTTCTGCCTCCTAGCACTGATCTTGTCCTTGCCCTTTTTTTTTTTTTTTTTTTTTTTTTTTTTCTTTTTTTTTTTTTTTGATGAAGTGCTGAGTTAGAACCACATTTTAACTTCTTAGCACCCACTCCTCTTGTATTGTTATGCCATTGGCCTGACCACTACTGCTTTTCTCCAGTTGTGAAGATAACTGCTGCACTTATGGGTTACAATCTATCATGCATAGGTTCCCTAGCTGGAATGTGTATTGCACAAACCAAAAGCAGTGAATTTACTTTCAGTGTTTTCTGCTTTCTTTGGGACTGGAAAAAGTTCTGAGAAGATGATTTCTTTGAAAGATGTTCTTCACCTCACAAAGTCCCAGAAGCTTTCCTTGATCCCCATAACTTTAGATGAAACCAAAGTTTTGGTACAAAAAATTTTGTTATCACCAGTCAAAATTTTGTTATGCAAATTTATATTCTGGTCCAGTTTTCTGCCGATATTTTATATTCTTGCCCTAGGAAAACAGAACCTGGTGTTCCTTGTCTAGTTCTCTGTCTGCTCTTTGTTTGAAGTCATTGATGAGGGCTGGTTAGTTCTCAAAATGGTTGAAAAACCTTTCTTTGTAGTTTCTTGCACTACACACTTGTTCATTGTACTGCAGGCGTGTCTCTGTCTGTCTTTTATTTTTCACCTCTGGAGGCAAGTTGCTTGGTAGTTGACTTGCYGAGAACCTGGTAGCAACTGATCACTTCTAGATAGTTTTCTTGCCTTTTGGCTCTCTTGATTGCGAAGTTTATAAGGCACAATTCAGTTCTAYGGAAAGGTATTTGAGCCACTCAAAATTAGGTAGATCATCTAAAAAGAAGAGGGCAATAACCCAGAGAAACCTGATTACCTCTGGTTGTGGAAGCAGTGAAACTGCTGGCATTCCCTTTATGGGAATACAGGACTAAGTTGCCCAGGTAGAGGCTAACTAAGGAAATGACATTGCTGCTAGGATCCAAGCTTTTTCAGGAATTTTATGTGTCAGTGTATTGCATTGTGTCGTCATACCAAAGTGCAGTGCAGTATTGGATTTCTTGTTGTATGGGCTGTCACATTCTCAGATCCTCGAGCAACTGAGCTTTCTTARGGTGAAAAATTGTGAAAAACACATTTTGCAGACCAACTATCTGTCMCTGCAGAAACCCATGAATAATTCTGAGCAAGAAATAGGCCTGAGAAGTTTGCAGTCTGCTCACAAACAGATGAAGTTTCCTCGGAATAAATAATTGGTTGGGAATCAGTAAGTGCACTCTGCTTGTTACCAAATCTCTCTCAAAAGAAAAGTTTGGCCTTTTGGGAAACCAGTAACAGAAACAAGTTTTTGGAACAGACCCAAGAAGGAATATTTAAATTTCAAGACAATGAAAACAAAATATTATGTATCGAGCAGAAAGCAGAAGAAAGAACAAAAGGSAGACATTTAATGACATACCATTAAAATTTACTGTTGTGTTATCAAAGCAGGAATGTTAACAGAGGAAGGCTGAAATACAAATACCTCCAGTGGCATTATTATTGCGTTGGACTATTTCAGTCGTATAAAGTAGTGGTAGTAAACTGCAACTGGCAGAAGTCTCTGGCATTATTCAGCTGGCTGCTGTCAAACCCATGTCTAGGCTACAGCATGCCCAGGAAGAAGAAAAAGTGGGCTTGAAATATGTTCATGCCACATACATCTATGATTGGTGGATCAGTCTCAGCCTTGTTTTGGCTTATAGAAAGAGCCAAGTCCTTCCTCTGGCCTGCTCCAAAGGAAGTAGAAGAGAGAGAGGCAGAAGGGTGGCAAGAGGTCATTTTTGCCTTGCATCCTGAGTTTCACCAATGATACTTGGATCAGATGGATAAGAATACCACAGCCTACCAAAAGGCTTATGTGGCTATAACCCCAGATGTAGAGGAGGTGGTCCCTTGCCACTGCTCAGAGCCCTCCTAAACAGATGGGAGATTTTAACACCACCTCTGAAGGGAGTGTGCTATAAGTGGAAGGTGTGAAAACAGGTGAATGGTACCATGCAGTGGTCTTATGTCAGAAGACATCTCAGGAGCAAAACTGAATGGGAATGGGAATTCATTAGAATGTGATACAGTGCAGGAAACAGTGGTGTGCATATTAARCTCGACACTGAATCCTGAACATGAGTAAGATAGCAATGATTTCCCTAGAAATGTCCATCAGGAAATTTACTTTGCTGCCTGCAGAACACAGCTTGAACAGAGTGTAGGAGATAATACCAAGAACCACACAGCTGAGTAGTAAGGATAAAATAGATGTTTTGCAGCTACTTCTTAGGTGAAGACTTTCTGTTTACTCCGCTGAATTAAGAGAGTCTTGAACAAAGAGAGTGTAATGGTGTCATTAAAARCTTCATTGTAAGGTTTGCACAAAAAGGATCTCAGAAACATTTCTTCGCTTTTCAGAGCTCCACGTTGCAAACCTGAGGTTCCACTAAGACAGTTTGGTCTGTGCTAACCATTACTGCCGGACCTCTCCTGCCCCGCAGAGCAAGCACAAACCAGAGCAGGGGAGGCTCTGGCCAGCTCAGGTCCTGACATTGAAACAATTCACCAGCAGCATATCTACCAAGAGTAACTTCATCGTGCAGAGATTAAGTTGTCAGATTCCCCCTCTGCATGAGAGAGCTGGTCTGCGAGCGGGTGGTTCAGAGCAAGTGAAAACACAGAAACACAGAGTCTGAACCCCTCCAGAGGAGCCCTTCCCTCCCCACTGATGGTGAGACACGCTCTCCCTGTGAAGGAAGCCCAAGGACGCTAGTCTCCCTAGGCCTGCGTGAGACTTTGTGACTACCCGGTGTAATGTAAGGTGCCGCGTTTTCCTTGCGAGCAATGACATAAAAGTGAGAAATATCACAGCTTCACTTTCAGGTGTCAGACTGAGTTTGCAAAACTGACAATTAGAAAAGTCACCTTGTCTTTCTAAGGCACAGACAGAAAAAAAACCTTTCGCCATTTGTGTTACATTTCAAAGAAAACTGTGTACTATAAAAGCCATACTGTCAACAGTGAAAACTGGGGTAGGTTCTCTGCCGTCTGTGAAGTCGCCTGAACTGGCGGCAGCTTGTGGCACGGTGTCACTGTCACTGCAGAGCACCTTTGCTCTGTAAGATTGCCCTGCTTACAAGTGTGGGCACTGCCCACTATTTCCATTTTAAAGGGAGGAACTGAGGATAAAAAAACCTAAATGATACCAGGTCCCAACCAATGCAAGTTTCTTTTGCTTTGTGGCTACAGATATTTCAGATATTATCACAACAGTTTTGGTAGATACATGTAAATCTCTGGACTTGCCTGCAGAACTAGGTGAGCTACAATACTTTGGCACAGCTGTGGTGCTGCTGAGTTTTGGAGGTTTAACCTTGCCCCTGTTTTTTCCTAGCATTCCTGGGGAGAAAAAAAAAATAAGACGCTTAATGCACCATGTAGTAGCTTTCTGTACGAGGGCACACCTTGCACACCTTCCTTCCCCAGGCGGCTAGATCAGCTGAAAAGTTAGTGAGCTGATAAGTATCTGCAACATTCCCACTGGGTATGTTTAAATCATCCTTTTCCTTTTAAGTACAGACTCATGAGCAGGTCTCACCAGAGGCTAATGGCTCTAGATTTGCCTGCCAAATTGAGTTCTATTAATCTTCATTTCTAAACGCAAGATAATACCTGTGTCCTAGAAGACGAGGCATCATTCACAGTCCTGGTGCAAATCATATCCAGTGCTTCACACAAGACTTCTGTAAGCTGAGTTTCTCTCCTGATCTAAACAACAGGTCTAAGAAGAGTTTTTGTTTTACTAAGGAAGAGTAAAATGATTTATGCTTCTAGTTAGCTGCATGGCAAAGAGTTCAGTTGAAAAGGTTTGGGTATTTAATTTTTGTAGAACAGTCATTCATATGGGTCATATGTYTTGAAAGACACTGAAGAGATAAGAAAATAGCATACCATAAAAACGTCCTCCGGTCCTTCTGTCCGTGGTCGGACACAGCTCCTCAACAGTTTCTGCCCAGATGTTAAGCGGCAAAACCAAGCATCCGTCATCGCTCACGTTTGCTTCTCTTTGTTAGGATCTGCTGTCTGCAGGTTCAGTCACCTACGCTGCTCCTGAGTGGAAACAAGTAGGTAATTCAGTAAGCTAACAGCAAGGTGCAAGCAGGATCCATTCTGTTGTTCCATCGTACGTGTGACAAGCGACTGTCAAGCAATACTAGTGGGAACAATAAGCAGTAGCGGTATCTGTTGTGTCAGAGTGATGAATACGGAGTGCCAAGGAATTCCACAACACAAATAATTCAGCTTCATCCTTTCTAGGTACAAGGGAATGAGTTGACGGCCTAGCTCTCGAAAGAAGTTTAGGGCATTAACCCAGCTGCACTTGGACTTTCGCTGTGAAATTATGGCAAAAGTTGCACCTCAGATGGCTTTATATTTGCATTTTTATTAAATATTTATTGTTCCTCCTCCTGCAAGAACCTATTACATAGTAGACATCCTGTATATTTTTATATTCCCATTTTCTAGTTTACATGTACTGCTTCCTGAAATAAACATACTGAATCATAAAAAATCATAATTTCCAAGGTTACTTGAGCATTTCATTTCCTGAGGTTTCATGCAATTAGCATTTGTTTCTTAAAAATATAATGATTTCCATGAAAATACGGAAAAGAAATAAGAGAGAGGAGAAGCAGGGTATATATTTATGAGTCAATAAAAAATGCTATAAATAGTAATGCTGTGCTTTTAGGGTGCTGTTCCTCTGACTTAAAATGCAGCATATAAATTAATTATAAATATACCTTTCCCAAACCTCTCTGATCTAGGTTCTACTAATTGAACTTCATAGWCAGAACATCTGAATGACAAATGTATATATTTCAAAACTCATCTTCCCCTATTAAGTCCTTCAATGCATTTATTAGCTGTACGAGAAAGCACAATTTAAAACAAATATTTTCAGGTGCAGGGGAATTTTAAGGGAGGGTCCATTGGTGCCTCACTTGAAGGGATATGAAAGAAGACAAGATGTTAATGTAAATATTTGTGGTAATTCCTGAAAATGATTTTTGAAGATGTTGCCCAGAGAAATGCTTTATGAGCCACTGCTCCTCTCCTGTGTAGTCCTGAAGTGTGAGTATCCAGCTGCTTGCAGTGGGGTGACTGAAGTGKCAAGCACTTTTCATTGCTAAACTTCATGGAAGGAACCACAAGACAAATGTCTTTTGTATCAGACGAAAACAGAAGTGCCGGAGCAAGGCGATCCCCGCGGAGGACTCTCACCCTAAATAGTGCAATCTCAAATTCTCTTACCAGCAAACTGGAGCAATCACGGATGTTTCTTGGGAGATTCACCGAGGAGTGCTCCAACAGAAGATGTCATTATGCTCTTAAAGCCCAGCTCACCGGTATACAGAATATGATGCAATTCCATATAGCAAAAGTGGCAGCAATTGGCTCTAAATGGGTAACAACGGTAGCCAGCCCCATGACCCAAACTGCTGTAGCTTCGCTATGAAGACATTTGTCTGCCACTGCTACATCATCTTTTCTTGCTACTCCATCTGTTCTCTTTCCTGGAGTGACTGAATTTGTGGGCAGTTTAGACAGGCTTTTAGCATTGTCGGCACAGCTAAGAGTTTTGTCACTGTTGTTGTTTGCTCAGTGCAACCTCAGAGAACAGGGCAGGCTTTGCTATCACTGTGTGTGCAGGACAGCTGCAGGATTAGGCCCAGAAGTAGCATCCCGGGTCCAAAGGTGGGGACCGAGGAGAGCTCAAAACATGAACAAAAGCCAGGAATTGACAAGTAGGGCTTACTGCTGCGGACAGGTGAAAAGACAAGAATACTAAAAAAAAGGGGGGGCAGAGGAGTGGGTAGAGTCACTTGCAGGCTTTGCAGGGTTGGGCTGATGATTAAAGCATATTCTTGATGGGGCAACGACTGTAAATGAATTTAGCAAGTGAAAGGCAGTATTGTGGCTTTTATAACTGCACGAGCTTCTAAGAGCTTATTTTTTCTAACTGTCCACAATGAATACAAGTTGATGAAGCACTGGTGGGTTTTCTGCTTTTGTGTTTGTTAATTCATGTTGAAAAACAGTGTTTTGAGGTTCCGCCAAGTTGCAACTTATATTGCAAATTTAACTGCAGAAATAAACTAAGCAAATAAATTTCTTMGGATAATGAATGCTAAGCAGGTGCTGTGTTGTGTAGCTGGAATTCTTCTTGCCTAGATTTATCCCATGTACTCATTAAACTGCTCTAAGTGTTCTTTTAGAACCCATTGATATTTTAACTGCCCTATTAAATCTAAATTAAATGCTTTTTGGAGACTGTTATAGTGCTACCATTTACCCCAGCAGGGAATATGTTAAAAAACTGTGTTGAAAGAAATCTAGACTTACTCTGTGGTACCCTTCCTAAAGACAGGGAAAAGCCAGTAGCATGTGGAGTATAACTGCAGGTGTTCCTGGACTTTGCCATTTGATTTCTGTTCTGCTGTTTAAAAAGCCTTACTAAATTTGGATGGGAGCTGTAAACTGTTACGTCTTTAAAGTGGCACTGACAAATAGGGTTCAAGCTGTGGCCTTTTGGTCTATTACAGGCATGAGTAAGCTCCCAAACCCGTAAGAGCCACCAACTGTTACTGTGATAAGAGTTACCCGGTATGTAAATACTTCAGGGAGTCAAGGCAAGGAGAAGCACTGAGGGCGGATCACGGGCAGGAAAAGATGGGTGCATCTACCTTGTGCTAACCTGAGCACCAGGCTGGATTTGGGCAAACCGATCACGTTTAGCCCCAGCTTCATTTTTTGACYCACTCCCACCCACAACCAATGATTCAGATCCCCAGCGCTCCAGAGCCAGCTGCAAGCCCCAGGCCCATGGGGGACACGTTATCAACTCCATCGGGGAGTCATTCTGGAGCTGCTTGGGCCAYGGGAGCCTCATCTGGCCCAAGCGCAGCACTGGCAGCTTTGCTACAGCCAAGAAGGCAGATCCTCGGCCTCTGCTCTCGTCACCACCGTGACCAGGGAGGTGGCTAAATGATGCTGTGCCTCTGCCACTTCCATCTTCTCTACTTRGAAGGGTATCGTTCGAGGCCAGACTTGAACAACTACGTTAGTTGTTGATGCTAATGCTCACCTTTCCTCAGTGTAAGAAAATATCTGCGGTACAAGACTGCTGTGGGGAATTTTTTTAATACTCACAGTGTGATCATGTCTCTGGGGCCTCTCTTCTGCAGTTGCTCTGATACACCTGTGCTAAAAGAGGGTAGAGGGTGTCATCTCTAGTAATTGCCTAATGCTACGCTCAGCGCCAAGCCCTCTCCTCAGAAGCATTCAAAACAGATGTATAAGAAGTTTGCACTGCTGTAAATGGTATTTTTCACTGTATTCCTACATTTACCCTGAGACAAAGTGATGTATAATTGCTGATCAAAAACTCTCCCCAGATGTAAACTGTGGACAAAATCCTGCTCTCTTGAAATCACCAGGAGCTGCACCATTCGTGGCAGTGAGGCTATGGTGTCACACATGATTTTCGTTGCCTTTTGCTGTTTGATAGAACTGCCTAGAGACTTCCTTAAAAAAGAAAAGCAGCAGCAGAGAATGCCTTACCCATTTTATTGGCAACTAACACAAATTTGGTCCTTGAACATGTCTGCATTTACTACACAGAAGCAAATGCCTTGTCTCCATCCTATTTCAGTACTGTTTTTTCCATTTTAAAGTGCTTTTTTTGAGTAGATCCAGGTAGTTCTTCCTAATAATGGCATCAGTGTTACTATGGCTACAGGTTTTCACTGGAGTTTAGAGTGTGAAAAAGAGAAAAATTAGTCCCAAAGTGACGGTTACATATTATTATTAAAAATAGACAGTGATGGAGATATACATTACCTACCTAACATACTTCATATTTCATGTTATCTGAAGTAAGTCTGTATTCCTTTAGACTTTTTTTGTTCCTGAGATTGCTCTGTCAATATCTAACCCACTTCATACAGTCTGGAATCAGAAAATTATGTTGTATTCAAGATTTTCTTGACTTACAGCAGAACTCCTGGTATTGCTGGTGTTATGATTAGTGTTTTTTAAATTCTTCAACTCCTTTGTGCCTTTTCTCTGTCTGYGTCCTGGACTACATTCAAGATTGGGGTGCAGGAAATGTTGAGTATCTTTCCTAAGGTTATTATTTCCTAAGCAACTAAATTCAGGGTAGGGTACATTCCTGAGACCAGCATGTGAGGACTAGGGCTGTTTTCTTTCTTTTTTTTTTTTTTTCTTTCCAGGTAATGGATATTTTTCTGAAAATTAGGACTTTTTTTGCAAGATGTCTCTTACCATCCTATTTAAAAGAAAGCGCAAAACCGCTAAATGGAGGTCTCTATCTCATTGATTTCCAATGATACCACTTTTCACATCAGAACTGATGGGAAAATGACACRGTCTTTCAGGAGAAATTTGTTTGCAGACAGCTAGAAAATGGCAGGAAATATATGTTGCTTTTACTTAATAGGTGCTGACTAGACTTGCCCTAACTTGGCTCACTGGTGCTAAACAAAAGAAAAAAATAATAAAAAAGGATTAAAATTATGGATGTTTTCTGTAGGCAACAATTAAGTAACYTCCATTATATAATTGTTAACGAGTTTCCCATCTTCAGGCACATTTATAAACCWGACTCACAGCTGCAGTTGACTGACACTTGGTGGGTTTTTTTCCCCAGCACAAGGATCTCTGCAGTCTCTGAGGTTCCCCACTCTAAAATGAACAGAGTGTCTGTGCTTCATGGCACTATTTTGAAGACTTTTTTTGAGCTTAGACAGCTAGATGCTCACTTCATTGCTTTTTAATAATGGTCAAGGTAAGTTGGACTCTTCCGTGAGAGAGCTACATCTCATGGACATGAGCATGCTGGTTTTGTTCTTAGATTTTCGTTCGTGAGATGTTCTTCTTTTGCTGGATGAGAGTGGAATCAGGTTTTTGTGCCAATACTAGGGATTTCAAATTTGAGAAGAGTTTGATTAAACCTTCCAGCCAGTAAGCATATATGCTGGGATACTGAACGCAACAAAGGCAAACTGGTGTAAAGTTAGAACCATGTGTTCACAGATCMTTTTCGGAGGTGTTGGCCAAGGTCTCACAGAAGCTATAAATTATTCATTCACTCCATAATAAATTACACAGTCTAAATAGGGAAGTAGGATAATTTGGAAATAGAGGGTGTTACTTCTACCTCCTAATTAACAAGGTCTGCAATGGAAGGGATTTTCAATATTTTCAATATTTAATAAGTGAATCTTTCAAGTTATTTAAGAGCTTAAATTGCCTGTGAGTTCCTGGCCTTTAACATTCAGATATAATGAGTGGATTTTTCTGTATGTATAGTGATCTCAGCAACAATTTAAATTATAGTAGAGTGATTTAATATTCAGAAAGTGTTTTAGCATTTAAAGATATTTCATGTAATTTTTAATGTGATACTTTTAGGAGAAGAATTATGCAGTGAGATTGTCTATGATAGCAGCATACTGCAGTTGGGAACCCAGGAGGTTCCTTTCGAGTCCGTGTTACGGTGCTCGACTCCAAAAAAATTTCTTAATTCAGCCATGTTACTCACTCAGAAAGAAAATGTTGTGTAGAGAGTGCATATAATGCATGGTAGACTGTGCTCAGTGTTAGAAGGGGGCACAGTATGCCACTTAGGAGATTCAGAGACACATATGATTCCTAAAACCTCRAAGCTGCAACTCACGGCAGGCTCATTTAAGGCTTATGCACATTCAAACACTAGCTGCAAATAGGGTTATTCTTTAACAGCATTTGAGGGTATCCCTAGATGACTTTTAACTCTACTTTCAGTGAACTTTTGGAAGGAATAATAGGAATAACAATTTTTGTCAAATATCTTGAATGACACAAGAAGAAAAGAATGACTCTGTAATTCRGCTTATATTTGTCTGCTTTCTACTTTCACAAGGACATTTCTGAAAGATGTGGTATTTTATGTAACATATTTCCCCATTTTGCATGCGAGACAGGAGAGAGCAAAAGTGTTCATATATCCATCTGTTCTGTACCTTTCCTTTTTTAAAAGAAATTTGTATATTATTGTCATCCTGACCATTCAGAGGAACTTGTTTGAAAAGCTAGGGATCAGATTTTGCTAATGCATTTTTTCGTTGCAAGGCTGGTGAAAAGTGTTGCTTCAGAGAAGGCAGGAGTCTGAGTTGGCTGGAAGTTAGAGCTGTTGGTTGCAGGAAAGAACAGTCTGGAACAAGAAATGGGGCAAAATCGTAATTTAATCTTTAAAGGTATAGCATGAAGTAAAGACAGTGTAGCTCTGTTTACTGTAAGCAAAAGTAAATCAGTACATCACAAGATCGTGCGGCACTGCAGCCTGTGTATTTCCCTGCCACTTACATTTCCTTAAACCTGCCTATTTTAACCTATTCTGGCTAAATATTTGTAACTAGTGCTACACACACACACGCTAGACAGTGTGGTTTTGGTGGAGGAAAGGTATTCATTGAGAGATTACTTTTTTTGAAGAAGAAGATCTGGAACATCAACTTTCTAGGGTCACACAGATGGGAAATGAGGGATGATGTTTTTCTTTCAGGTCTAGGTTTTGGAGTTAACTTGGTCCTTCTGAAATAAATCTCTACTTTTCCTTAATTGATACAGAAAGATTATTTGTTGATCATAGTGTTTGAGACATCACTGATCTCCTATTCCTTCTACATCTGCACACACCTATAGGTGTGKGCAGCCTTTGAATATTAGTAAAAGCAAGACAAGTGAGAGTTACTTCATAAGTATGTAGGTAAGGGTGACTTCAAAAATCTTGGAAACATTAAGTGTTTTGGAAAATGTGCATTTGGAGGAATTTAAACTGCTGCACTCTTTTGCAGAGCAGCTGTGTTGAAACAGCACATTATAACTCAACATATCTGTCTCATGTCCAAAAAGATCTGTTTATGTTGCAGAGCTAATTATTGCTCTTACTCTTTTTGGTACTGCGGGTGTTATACAGTTGATCTGTGCTAATATATGCCACTAATGATGTGGCATGACAGGCAGAATCAAAAGAAATCATTTCTTAATTCTAATCAACTGAGTTTATACAATCTTGCTGTAAATGGGATTTCAGAGGACATTATCAAAATGTAACAGCTTTACAAAAGCTTGATTTTTTTCCTCCTCTCCTTTTAAACAACTAATAATAAGTAATAAAAGGTCAAAAATTTAGTTTAGATGTTAAAATTCAGATTAATGTTATAGGGAAGTTTCAGGCTATATCTGATGAGGAAATGATAAGTATTCTCACAGGAAAAGTATCTGTGTAGAACTGCACAATATTACACTTAGAAGCTTTAGCTGGTACTGGAACATTTGTACTTAGATTACTGATTGCTGCCTTTAAAATCTGCTCTTTGAATATACCTTATTTTGTGAAAGAAAGTGGAGTACTTCTCCATTAGGAGAACTTTTGGGTTGTAGCCTTACAACACCTCTGAATGTTTCTGAGTAGTTCAGTCAGTTGAGAAGAGGATGTTAGCAACCTCTTCTTTTGCCCGTGTCATGTTGAGTTTGAAGTACATACTGGATCTTATACCAAAGTGATAAGAGTATGTTTGCAATATGAGAACTTCTGGTGTACACAGCTCTGCAGATGCAAAAATGTCTTAATTTAACAAATCCATCMAAGCAAGATCACTGTTACGTATCTCTAGGCAGGAAACTTTTGGAGTATACAGTTACATATCTTTATTACTTTAAAACTCACAAATTAACCTTCTTGGGGAAACAGCACAAGGAAATGGCTAATGAATTGTCAARTATAAGGAAAATGGAAAAGATAAAGCTACAGTGCTAGGTGATCAGCAGCTGGATACATTAAATTTTAATGACTTTGAGAAAGGCAATTGCCTCATCTTTGATTAATAAAGCATTACATTCAAAATGATCATCTAGCGTATATAATAATAGAAGAAAGGAAAGATGTAATTATTTTGTTTCCAGTAGGTTTATCATATTTGTGCATTAACTGAGTCATGCAAGAGTATGCAAGAGTATGTTTGCTTTATTATAGAAAGGGAGGACATGTGTTTGAATAGGAACACTTCAACATATACTCAGGAGACATTTTTTCCATTTAGCTTTCATTCCTAGAGTTTCTARCTAACTCAATATTTTGAGCAATGTAGTGTAAGAAAAACTATGGCTGCAAGGATGGCAGTTTGTCCATATGACGAATTTTAGATTGATCTTAAGTCTGGGATCCTGCACCTGCTATAAAGATTTATTGCATGTTTATTATTTTTTATTTATTGATTTGATTGATTTTTCTTTTTTCAGGGGAAGTATACTCATTTTTTATTAGGCTGGTTCTATCAGCTGGTTGAAGCTGGCCCCCTTTTTAGAAAGGAATGAGAGATTTACTCACTTGTGGCAGAGAAGAGGTGGATAAACAAGCTGTAGCCTAGCATTTAGGGCAGAGACCTAGAGCCTTGGCTTTCTGAACAACTTCTGTCTAATGATTTCAGGACTGACTGCATAAACATACCAAAGAGCAAAGACCAAAACTTTGGCCTCCCTGCTCCGGRTTGAGTACTTGCGCCTGTGGTTATCGAGCTATGGTGCCTTTGGTGCGCCCTCCTTGTGGAACCATAAATCTTATGCTGCTTCTTGCCGATGGCCCAGCTTCCACGCAAGGGACAGAAGATGTCTGGTACCCATTGGTTTGCTCTTGCCAGTCTCCCTGAGATASGAGGTCTCTCCATGGAACTGGAGGGAATAAAAGTGTGTAGTTTTCCTACGTGTTGCTCTGGCAGTTTCATTTTAAAAGGAGAACGCTGCCTTTTGGGAAGTCCAGATATGGGTAAGGAGTTTGGGTCTAATGTCAGGCCTGCCGGGATCCCAGAAGTGAAGGAGCACCTGATTTCTGGATCACACCATAATCTCTGTGAAAGCGTAAAAGTATGACTACTCAGGCAATTCCGTGTGCACCAGCAAAAGCGGGAGAGCTGTACTGTTGCAGAAGCAGGCATTGCCATGTTACTTTTGACTGTTTCATTTACTGAGGCCGTGCTACCTTAGGTCACATATTCTCGTCTGAAGTAGCTGTCGAACACCTACCTACCTGTCGCCGCTTGACTGAATACCTAGAAGAGAATTGTGCTGCATTTTGTGATGATGTTTTAATAAATGCTGCAACCATTTGAGTATAATGATGTATTATTTACATATCCACACTCGATTGCTACTCAATATAAACAGAAATTTGGTTACTAAATTCACTGTTGCTCAAGTGTCAAGTGTTGTATCAGAAGTGTATGCAGCAGATTGGCAGGAAAAGAAAAAGGAACCAGGAGGTCTAATCTCATATTTACTTCTAGAGGAAGCCTTTGATTCTCACTTTGGTTTTGTTTGGTTATTTTTGCTGAGGCTGTTCATCACATCTCAGGCCAGAAGTTCCCACATCTTACTTGCTTTTTCCTTATCTTTCTGCTCTTCTACAGAATTCAGTACTCTGGCTGGAAAGTTGGTGGCATCTGGCCAAGATACTGCTGCTACGTAGGCGGGAGTGTGCTCAGAAGCTGTGTTTAAACTCGAAGGGTCTGGTGCCCGTCTGGAAAGGAACAGTGCCCGGCTTTGTTTCCACATATTCATTGCCTTCATTGCCAAAGATCAGAGAGGAGAAAAAATCTTCTCTCTTGAGAGCACTTTGACTTGGGCACTGACATCTCTCTTCTATTCATCTCTCCAGACACCTCCAGTTTCTGTCTTCTGCTTTGAAATCTGTGCTTCTCAGCTGTTTTGCCTTGTCAAACTTTTCCAACACCACATTGTCACTGAAGAACTCCTCGACAGACTTTAGAAAGCTGTGTAATTATGTCTGACTGGAGACTGCAATTTTTAGCTTGGTATCTTACAGAAGTCTGCATAATTGATTCTTCTGTGACTTGGTCCTTGTCCCCTCAAATTTTSCACAGGTACTTTGGACTGATGTCAGCCGGACATGACAATGAGGTAGAATATTCAAATCTTGAAGTCCCTAATTTTGTGATTATCYCTTCCTGGGAACTCAATTCTCAGTCAAAATTTAAAAGGTTTAGGAATCATACCACAGCAGCTTGGAGTACTGGGTCTGTGGTGARACATTAAGGAATGTGATTTTCATCTGGTAGTTTGTAATATGGAGGGGAGGGATTGTATGGGTTTAGTTGTTGTTGTTACAGGCTCTTTTTGTCTTAATTAAAATGCGATAAAGTTTTACATGCTATCTCTTAATCTTTTCTTTTATTTTTTTTGGTAGCGCTTCTGGATTCTCCCATCTCTTCATTGCCTGTTCATTTTACTGTAATTCATGCTCTGTAATTGCTCAATTAACCACTCCAACGTTGCAATGCAGCTCTAGTGGAATTAGGAAGCAGAGGATGGGTGAATGGAATGCTACTTTTTTTCCTGAGTATATAAAATCTTTAGAAGAAGCAGCAGTAAACATGTTATATTTTACTAGAGCTGACAAAGGTTTGTAGGTCATAGATTCACTTGCCAAGCTGTGGGGACTGGTCCTCAGGTAGTACAGATGTTACAGCTCCGTTGAAGTCTGTTTACTCTCATTCATTTTTGCTGGTTAGAGATTACAATTCTGTAAAAAGACAAAAACTGGCCCGTTTTCATGTTTTCAACTTCAGTAAGTACATAAAGGTGAATTACATTCATAAAGATGGGAGCATAAACAAGACCAGGAGAACGTAGCATAGATTAATAGCAGTTCTACAGCTATTAAGGTGGTACGCATGGAAACGAGCATTGACAGATTCATGTATCCTTTAGGGTGTTATCTTTATTATTTGTGTTAATTGCAACTTATATGGCAGTATACTAGCAAGCCCTATAAAAATTATGCTTGTGCTTTGCATCAATGTGGTAACGTATGCAAAAGATAGCAAACMGTTTATTTTTTGTTTTGAAAGTGCACAGAATTTGGCATTAGGTACAAGGTTTTTCAGTTGCTGTTGCTCATTCAAATGAGTCTAGAGCAGTGGAGGTGCCATAACGGGAAATGAGTCCGGCACTGTTCAGACAGCAGTCGTTTTTATGTACACAGGGACGTGTATATTTTTACGTGCTGTATAAAACAGCCTGCGTTTTCCATCTCCTGCCTCTCTCTATCAGTTTGTTCCACTGCCTCCCCTCATCTCCCACCCTCGGCACACAGCACGGCCTCCGAGGAGGAGAAGGGCGGTGTGAGACAGCTACTCCCTCTAATGCAGCAAAAAAGAAAAAAGGTGCTTGGAGGCGCTGGAGCTGCCCGGGCCCAGCCCAGGCTGCAGCCCGGCTCGCCGAGGCTCGCTCCGCTCACCCACCACGACTGCCCGCTGCCCTGCCGCCTCCACCCAGATGTGCACGGGGAACGGTCAACGGTCGTCTGTTTTCCTTTTATTTCCTATCATGAAAATTACTGATATAATCRTCTTTCTTTCTAAAAATCTGTGGGTGCACACCTAAGCCCAAAACCAGTTTAGCTGTAATGGCTCCTCCTTCCCCATTCCCACTTGCATTAAGAAAGCCTGCTTGGCTCTCCGTCCTGATTACACCTTTGCCCTTGCTCGGGCAACATTACGAATGATTCCTGCTGTACCAAAACCTGCCATCACACTAGTTCCATGTAAGATAACTTCACTGAGAAGTCCAACATGCCTGAACCGTGTTCTGCATCATGGTTTTACCCAAAGAATAGTTACTCACTCAAGGTTTAGAAAGATTCCCCACCTCCCCTCTCTGAAACTGAATTAGAGTCATCTTCTACCTTTGTGTTGCTTTTTCCCCAGAGAGCTGCAGTAAATTAGCTGTTAGAGGGATGGGACAGTTCATGCTTCCTTTTCAGTCCTACGACCATGACCCGATGCAGTTGTTTGAATTCGGTTTGGGCAGCGCAGAGTACTCTGTCTTACGCCACGCTTTCAGAACTTGCAATGGCAGAACGGAGCGAGGGTCAGTAATAAACTTTCAGTATACTCCTGGGTAGTAGGACACTTTCCCCTCTTTCAATGCAGGTGTGTAATGCAGTAGTGACCTATCTGTGTTTGCATTTCATTTTTGGCTTTCATGATTTTTAGTCGGTTCTAACATCCAAATAAAAATTGTACAATCACCGCTGAAAACAGCACTTTTGTCAGCCTCTGCTAGTCTTTCTTTTTAAGCAGAAAATGAAATAGGCCTACAGTATCTCCTTTTTAAGAGTCATATATAAAATGAATTCTTAAATGTTTATGTGTACTCTTCAGGAAAATCCAAAGAGCAGAGGATTACGGTGTCTCTGTATTTGCCAGGCAAATGTTCTCTTTGTGCATACATTTTGTGTTCTATAAGACAAATTTGCGGAGTTTTACATTTTTCAAAAAGGGTTGAAAGTTTTGAGCTTTTTTGTTTAAAGCCTCTCAGCAGATGACAGAAAATTCTTTTACATGCAAGTTATATAAGGCTATTTGCAAAGGAAATCCCAAACATTTTCACTATGATGGGATTATAATAGCAGATTGTACTCTCCTTTGAATGTTTTACAACAGGATACGTAGGCAGCTAATGGGCATTACTTAGTAAAGTATATTATTACAAACTGGAAAGCTAAATAAAAGACAGAAGGAAACCACTGAGCAACTGCATTGTATCTTGTATCTGAGAAATAACTCTTTGACTTTAAAAATGTTGAAATAATTTCAGAACTCCAATGGAGCAGAAGGAGTTTAAGGTATTCTTTGTGATGATAAAATAACCATAATAATTTCTGTAATTTAACCCTAGGAAATATTAATATTAAAGTGCTGAAACAGATGAAGTTGTTACAACAAGTAAAATAACTACAAATGTGCCTTGAATATCATTTTATCATTTGCACTTGAAGGACACCAAGGAATTTGGCAGCTGGAAACAAAATCAAGCGGAGGACAAAGTAAGGGTAACAACTGATAAAAGGGCCATGAATAATGTATATTAACTTGAAAGTCAGCTCAATGCAGCACCTGACAGAGAGGCAAAAAGACCCCTCAGTAGAGCTCTCCCGGGCGCTATGCGCTATGTACAAGAAGCCTCAGTAATCAGCTCCCTGCAGTGCGATTTTTATACCCCAGGGAAACCACAGCCACTTAAAAAATTTGCATTCTATCACTTGAGCTGAATTAGATGCTTTTCATAGTACGATATGACAGATGTTCTGAGTATCTTGCTTCTAAAAGGGAAGAGAGTGTCAGATGTTTGACACTTCCACATACATTTCCTGAAGCTTCAGACTTCACCTGTATCTCAAAGGTACAGTGAGAGAGAATCTGATCTTTGTAATTATGCTCCCTAATTTAATTACCTGCATCTGCACCCCTCACCTCATCTTATTTTTTATTCTTCTTCTTCATAAAAAAAAGGACATTATCTACAGCACAGGTACGGTTTGTTTGACTTCAGTCAGAGTAGAAATGAGACACGTAGATAGCGTGTGATGGAGCAGTATTACATTAGCCTGTGAGCAGGTGAGGAAGATGATTTGGATTAGTGGATTTTATCAGGGATAATGAGTCATTGCATCTTCTGAGTTCTAAAATCCAGATTTTCAACAGTAAACTTAATACYGTGCTTAAAGTAAATTGCTAAAATGAGAAGCATAGCAGTGTACCAAAGAGAGATGGTATAGTTTAGCCCCAAGAGATAGGAGCTGGATGAACGAATGGATTGACAGAAACTCTGTTTACCTTGCTTCATTGCAGTTCCCAGAGCTGGGGTCGTACCATCCCATTAAATTTTTCCATTTAGAAATAGAAAATGCAAGTCTGAAATTATGAGCTTTTCAAAGTTTTGTTGAAAGCTGTTAGCATGTATGTTTCTTTTTTCCTGTGCTGCAAAATATGTCACTGATTTATTATATGTCACTTGGATCTGCCAGTGTAGCTACACTTTGAACTGCAGCAGCTTAGGCAATTCCAAATATTATGGAAGCTGCCCTAATTTGAAGTAGAGACTGTGTGTGGCAATTCTAAAGTGGTGTGTTGGACATCTGACAGAACCCCACTGCTTATGAGGACTTCAGTTAAACATCCATTACTCCTGATTTATGCGGTAATTACTTGTCCCAAGGGGATCTTGTGCTAAATATACTCCCTTTGCCAACTTAGACTGCCAGTGATATTTTAGGAAAAAATTTGGAATGATGCATTAAGCTGKTTTTGCCTAATCTTAATGAATTCTGATCTTAGTTTGACTGTTYACTTCCAAATACCTGAATTTCCCCACTGAGAGAAAATTTTCTGCATGTAAAACATCCCTGCAAGCTTTGGATAGTCCACAAAGAAGAGCTTGTATTTCAGTTCTTGCTCAGGCACATCTCTGAGCTTCCCTGCTGGGTACCTCTGCGCCGAGTCTCCCTGCTCCTCTTCCCTGGGTCTGCAGTAGGACAGGGTGGCTGCTCTGTCGGGAAGCTGACCTTTGCTGTTTTAATTCTGCTTCACTCGGAAACATGAGGCTTCAGAGGCTGTGATCAGCAGATGATGCCCTCTCCCTGTCCAGCTTCATCGCTCTGTCCGTGTTGGATTAGAGATATGCAGGGCACTAAAACAACGTGCTTTTCACACTTTTCAACATACTGCAAAGTTCCCATGTGTGAGCAAACCATGGAAACAATGTTTTAATAGAGAGAACCTCCGAAAATCGCATCATGTCCCCTTGTCAACAAACAGAATGCAAACACGGTGCTGCCATCTCCTCCTCCTCCTAAGGGATACCATCTCCTTCTCCTCCTAAGGGACCTTTCTGCCTTACGTTCCCCCGTTCATYGCAAGTGCCTGTTCATTCTGCCTTTACTTGTTCTCAGTGAGACCAGCCTTGAAGAAGCATAGGGTTTCTTGCTCATCTTTCTTGGCTTTGTTAAATTTCCTAAGCACTGCATAGAGTCATAGAATCTTAGAATCGGTAAGGTTGGAAGGGACCTCTGGAGATCATCTAGTCCAACCTCCCTGCTCAAGCAGGGYCACCTAGAGCATGTTAGACAGGGTTGCGTCCAGGCAGGCCTTGAAGATCTCCAGAGAAGGAGACTCCACCRCCTCTCTGGGCAACCTGTGCCAGTGCTCCGTCACTCTCATGTTCAGGCGGAAGGCGATCCAAGAGGCCAAATTATGGCTTTTTTGAAAATTACCGTCTCCTTGAGTACAAAAGGTGAATCATTTTCACATAATTAAAGCAAAACTTCAGTTCAGACAGGAAAAATTTTGCAGGGCAGCATACAGCTGCAAAGCACCAGCAACCTGAGAGTTGCAAGGTTGTTCTCGGAGTATTGCTCTTCGCCATGTTTGCAACATGTACTGGTGACACGCAGCCCAACAGGCACAGATCCTAGAGTCCCGCTTAGGTTAGTGACACACTTAAACCTGTTTAAACTTGAATAGAGATGCACAACTGAATGGAAGCTTTAAGAAAAGCAGCAGTCCCTTCCCCTCAGTGCTTAACTTTTCAAATATCTAGGCTAGAGAAATAAACAGTGAAAGAGCTCCTGGTTCATTCGAGAGAAGACTTATTCTCAGCAATAGTGATGGACCCACATTTACTGAAATTTGATAATAAAGGTAGATCACACACACAGTTGGCAAGAATGTAGTAAAAGCAGATACTCATTGCTCTTTTGTACATTTAGGACCTTTACGATAATATTTCAGCCACTAAAAAGTGAAACAAGAATCATTTTCCAGAAGGCAATTATTAGAGGTATCCAAAGCTGCTTTTGAGATGAAAATCCATCAGCTTTGCCATTTAAGCAGAGCATGCCCTTTAAGGTACTGGTTAATTTGTTTTTGATGATTTTAATTTGGCAGCCAGACTAACTGTATTCACACTAACTCCAGATTCTTCTGCACCAGCTGCTGCTCTCCCCTAATTCATTATTCAAAAGATCATTAATGCTGTTTATGGGAACTGACCTCAGAATGGTCTACCCTTTCCTTACCAACGTTGTTTTGGGTATGTCTTTCAAACGGCATCTTAATTATCCTCTGGCCGTTAAGTATGGAGGCTGACGCTTTAAAGGGAGCGTAGGATGATGTTGCTCACCCTATTAGCAGAAGGCTACAAAATTGTGCAGATAAAGATACTTATCCAGTGGAAGAAAAGCACATGAGGCAGAACAAGGTCTGATACGTGGATTAGTGCTGTTCTGGCAGGTGCTGATTTGGTGGTAAGTGCCAATATGCCAAGTCCAGCATTCTTCCTTTTTGTGAACTTTGCTGTTTCGCTTTCTTTTCCTGCTYCTTCAATTGCTGAAAGCCAAAGGACCAATGGAGGAAACCCAGCATGTCTTTTCTTAGTAAGACTAACACAGAAAATGGTGAGTTTTTCACTGAGGAGTATTAAAAAAAAATGGAATATTTCTAAAATTTAGCTTCTTAATGACTCATAAGCTTTTTTTGATTTCTTTAAAAGTATTGGCTAATTTATTCATACTCAAAGGAGCAAATTCTCTGCTGTAGTATCATTCTTAGYGGTGTGCAAGCATTTGTAATACTGTTGTTTATGTTTTTCTCTGAAGGGAAGCAGTTACATGTGCAAAATTTTTATGTTAAGATTATACCTGTTTATTATACCTATATTATTGTCTCTCTTTTCTTATCCATTCATCAAAGGGATTACTTCACCTTTTACAATAGCAATCATAGATGTTAGTAGGTTCGGATTAGCAAGGTTAGTATCACTACTGGCGCCGGGAGGGTGATACAGAGCCCTCCTGAGATCTTGTTTTCTCAGTGCAGAGGAAACTGTTCTTGTTCTTCTGGGTCTGACTGTGGCTTGAACCTTGCATAGCCCATGAAACCTTCACCTTTTTGTTCCTCTAGAGGCAGTTAGCTTCATGATTTAGTTCAAGTTGTTAGTCAACATGACAAAAAGAGACACAGACAAGGATCTGCAGATGTTTTGGAAAAAATTTAGGACTGCTTTTTTTTTCTGGTATTAGCTGTTGAGCAAATCACAGAGTAGAAAATGGCTGTGAAAGAACCAGCAACTACATATGCTGCGTTTCTGTCTTCCCCTTTCCCCAAGTCCAGCTTACCCAGTTTCTGTGTAGCAGGTGGCTGCTTCTCAAACCTGTAAGTTTTGTCCTGTAGTGTCCTGACCTCGYGCACTAACAACCTGTAGCCTGTGATCTGACTCTAACAGCCTTAGTCATGCCAGGACACTGATTCTTTCTGGAGATTTAAGCAGTCACTGTAACTACCCGAGCAAGTCCCTATGGTAYCAGTTGCAAAAACTCCTTGCCTAAGGGGAATCAGCTTTCCTTTTCTGTCTGTCTTCTGGTACATGAGAGAGGGAGAGAGTGTGTGTGGAGCTGTGTTACAGATATATTCAAAAAATCAGTAATCAATTCCAGCTAAAAATATACATAAATAGGCATCATACATATGTCCATGTGCACCTGTGTATATATGATTTTATTTAAAACTATCTGATACCTGTGTTTATTTTTATAGTTGAAATTTCTTTTTGGTTTTCAGGATGTGTCTGTGATACTATAGTCCAGATTAGACCACAGGCACAGATAGTAAGACAGGAAGGCAAAAAGCCAGTCCTACAGTGGTCTCTGCCATAAAATGCACCCTGAAAGCCTCAGGCCCTTCCTCTTTCTTTCTCCATCAGGTAAAGATACTCCAAAGACTGCATTGCAGAAACTCAATATGAAGAACTCTTAGCACATAACAGCAAAGAACATGGAAGCAGAAACTCTCCTAGTTTATTCCCTACGGCACAACAGAATCTGTATTTTTATAAGAAAAATMTTTCTGTGCAGTTTTTCCAAGTATACTTCTCTGTGTTTGTGGGGTTTTTTCATTTTGCATATGATTGTAAAGAAATCATTTTTATGCTGTTTTAAATCATCTCAGGCTTTGGAAGGCTGATTCTGGCAAGGTTCTCGATGTAGCGTGAGATCTGAAAGGGAAGGATCAAGGGAAAAAATTCCAAATAGAGTGGCAGCGTTAGGGCCAAATGAATTCCTCCAGCACGAAGAACTGTCCTACGCATTGCTACTAACAAGCAGTGAGGCAAGAAAACAGGCATAGGAATCAAAGATCAAAAATCTGCACTGTAGTGCAAGATCAAAGGACTAAAAGTACAGCTGAGCTGTGCCTAGCCGTTATTCTGCCTCTGTTTCTTTCTAACTAGGGGACAAAAAGGGAATCTCAAAATACTTATTCTGCCGGTGACTATCAAAGATGGAGAGTTTGAGAACAATATTCTTCTAAATGCATAAATGAGGGACAAAATCATCTTTCAAATAGCATTGCTAGGATTCATATTAAATATCAATTACTTATTTCTGTGATTCATAGAAAGTGACGTGGTGTAAATGTTCTTGATGAGCAATGCTCAGAGTTGATTCTTACCTGATGCTGSGAGTCTTTGAAAATGAATTATTCTAATTACTTCCCCCCCCCCCATCACTGAATTTTAACATTTATGCTGCTCTTGTGTAATATCACTTGTACAAAGGCAGGCATAGCTCTGTATTTGGGTTTGTGCCTCAGATATTGAGAGACACTTGGGGGAGTCTGACTGCTTTCTTGCCACCACTGCGACCAGGCTGTACTTGAATCATAACTGAAGCAACCGGGCAAAAGAATGGGTTGTGGATTAATCTGTTGATTAATACGGACTGTGAAAATCTGCACACAAGACTTTTCTAAAGAAGAGGGCAACCATAAGATGTCTTTTCTGTGTATAGGATAGCTGCAGTCTGCAGAGACTTTGTGGTGTGTGTCCAGGGGAAGAGCAGCATTTCCAGGTCACATCATACACGCAGAGACTCTGAATATGCCCTGTGTAAAGGTTAAAGTTTGAGGCATGAACATACTCTGGTTCCTGTGTGCAGTTAAAAGTAAGTAAATGAGTTACACGGTTGTGCACAAGTAAGTAAGGACAGTTGGCTGATTGTGTAGAGTAGCTGAGTTTAAATGCTTTTTTTGGAAGTGACTACCCACACTGGGAAAGGCGTGTAAAAGCCCWTCTCTTCTCTTCTCTTCTCTTTGCCCGGACTCTGGCAGGAGGGAGCCCACGGCCCGGCGCGGCAGGCGCTCCTGCCAGGCTCTGCCCAGCGGGTTGCACGCACAGCTTTCGCTCTCAGCTCTGCACTGCCCGGGCTTCCCGGCTCTAATGAATTCCTCGTACCTTTGTGAGGGTGGTCGAATCATTAAACTGTGCCAGGCTGAGACAGAGACAGCAAAAAAGCTTGAATTTAAAAGAATTACGTAGTTTGGGGAGCATTTACAAAATTCTGTCCTCTGTTGCTTGTAGATGCATATCGTTTCTTCCCTGTGAGAGTGACAGAGCMCTGGCACAGGYTGCCCAGAGAGGTGGTGGAGTCTCCTTCTCCGGAGATMTTCAAGGCCYGCCTGGATGCAACCCTGTCTRACATGCTCTGGGTGACCCTGCYRAGCAGGGAGGTTGGACTAGATGATCTCCAGAGGTCCCTYCCAACCTTACTGATTCTRTGATTCTGTGATTTACAGTGCAAAGTACCGGAGGACATTTATGTATTTATTGCTACCACTACCAAAGGCTATAAAGTGGTAAGTAATTTACAGGACTTGAAGGACAGATTGGCTGGGAATATATTATTTAAATAGTTTTCAGAGGATGGATACTAGGCTATCTGGCATAATGCTGACATTTGGCTGTTGATGGTGCTGGCTGTGACATGAATGCAGAATGTGAGCAGTTAGTGTTTGGCCCACTGCTTTGTGTTAGTGCCATAAGGATCACGCCTTGAATACAGCTTATTAGGGCCCATTGCATGTAAAGTGAAAGCACTTTTTTTTTTATCAGTACCTCATTAATTCAAAAGTTTTAATAAAAATCACTTTTTTCATCTGAGTTTAAGGCAGTCTGGTTGGGATTTTTACTGAGGCAGGTGAGGCAAGTTTTTCCATCAGTTTTTCCATTTTCCCATGAGGATGGGAAAATTAGGAAAGTGAAGAAATTAGAAAAGATCCTTCAATGTGTTAAAGAAATTTAAAACGATGTTTGTAAGACCAAAATCATGGGTTTCTCTCTTCTATAATTTCAATTGATTATAACAGGTAATTAAATGACTTGGCTTGCACTTCTGCCGTGAAGAATGTCGTTTCACTGTGTGCGTGCACATGTGTGAGCTCTTCCTAGCTTTAAATGCAGATTGATTGCTGAGCTGGGTAAGTGCAGGACCCAGCGTATTTTCATCTTAACTGGGGGGCAGTTAGGCACTTCAGCTGTCTCTAGGGAGAAGTGGGAATTCCAGGAGTCCCAGCTAAGATACTTACACGGTACTTTACATACAAGTGTTCGCTGGATATAGTTGTGCTTTTAAGTATGACTTGAGTCAACTGCTTTTCAAACATACTATTGTGGTGTTTCATATTTGATAGACTTCTGATTTCCATATCAAGTAAATTCAGTTTACATATTAAAAAATGAAAAAGTCCTGTCCGTTGTCTCCTTCCTCTTCCCAGTCTCGTGAATCGACTTTGTATAAACAGGGCCAAGCTAGAATTTCAAATTGTTCTTTTTTATTACTCATCTGTGTTCTATGTGCAATTCCTTCATGCGTGTGCCATAGTGAAATGATCAGAGASCACTCTAAGTTGTTCTAGATACAGAATCATAGAGCAAAAGACCCCCAGAGACATAGAAACAGGTTAGTGTGAATTTTTTATAGGAATAGGTATATCAAGGGATCAAATTTGATTAGACAGATACAGTTCTAGCTTTTCAAACAAAGTTGGAGCCATAACACACTTGTGTACATTTTAATTAGGGCCTTATACATATCTTCATTGAAGAAATCTAATTGGCATTATTGCTACTTCTTTTCATAAATCAATTTGTCCAGCAGAAGAAAAAGAAATATTTGTCACAGGTGTTCCCTGATTCTTTGTTGTATATCACATAAGTTGAAAGACCAGTCAGAAACTACATTCTTGTGACTGTCTCAAAATGTGAAAGAGCAAGTCCCTTTATGATCCATAAAATCTTTAATAAATATGTGTTTGGTGTTTTTGTAATTAAGCACCTCTAAATTTTTATTGAGCAGTGTTTTAGGCAGTACAAACCCAGCTATTACTGAGGAAATGAGAAATATAAATACAAGCAGTATTTTGGTTTTGCAAAATGTAAATCTTTGTCATTGCAACAAATTCAGTGTAATATAAAGATAGTTTGGCCTGTTTAAATTTAAAAATTTTTAATCTTCTTGGGGTATTTTGAGAACAAGTCCAGGAAACAGTAGTGAAACAGGTCAGCTGCCTGACTTTGCACTTTAGTTCACTGCTGCGCCGTGTCAGCTGCCTTTCTCAGTTTATTCTAGAGGAAAAAAAAAGTCAGAACTTGCTTGCAGCTGTAAGTGAGAGTTTGGAAGCTGAAGAATCTGTTAGAAGGAAGGAATAAAATGTCAGCCTTTTTTCTTCTTTTTGCCCTTAAGAAATGCAAATGCTGAYAGATTCCTTATGTGAAAGTGGAAAAGTCAATTAACAACCTTCCTGTTTATCGTTTGTCCTGTCGTGTGCTCAGTTTTGAATACCTCACTGGAGGACATAAGACTACTCAGTAACTACCAAAAATTAACAGCTCCCCAAAACCGTCTTGCAGAATCATAAGACTGTGAACAGTTTTATTAGTGGGGTAATTTGAGACTTGAGCCTAACCTAAAATACAAAGTACAGAACAGTGGTGATTGTATTTTGTTGGGCAGATAGTTTTGGCTAAAAAGAATAACCTTGAAGGATAACTAGAAAATTGCTGTTTCTCTACCCTTTCTATTCAGTAGCTCAGGGATTACAGGCTGTGGATCAGCCACTGTGTGCCCTTGGGCTGTGGTCCCACCCAGGTCCCACCACCCTGCTCGAGCAGGGTCATCCAGAGCAGCCTGCCCAGGRCCATGTCCAATCGAGTTTTGAATATCTCCARGGATGGACACTCCACCACCTCCCATGACTAATAAGCAAAACAGGGCCAGAGCACTAGAGCATGACTGTCTGCGCTATTTGTTAGCATAGTCCCTGGCACTGTTTTATTGTTGATGTGCTACCAAACAGCACATGGCTCTGGGAGCAGCACAGGCCAAGACCATCTCCAGCGGGCAGCAGATGTGGCCACGCTATTGGCAGGAGACAAAAAGATGGGCTGTGCATGCACGCGGTGCACTGTGCCGTTCGGCTTTAGGGTTGGAGAAGATGCCTTGGACTGCAGCAGCTGCTAGTACTGGTGTAGGCGTCTAGGGTGGCGTCTCAGGATTGTGCTGGGTTTCTGGCAACTACCAGTTCCACTACAAGTTAGACGCCACCCTGACAAATTTCAGCCAGGAGATGCCTCCACWCCTGAGAAGGCTATTCTGCACCAAATATCAAAGCAGCCAGGCTCTACTTCTCACTGCAGTTTACACAGGTAGCAGAGATATACAATAGCTCCTTATAATTCTATAACGTCATGCTTTTTTTTCCTTTAGAAAAAAAGACTTTCAGTTTAGTACTATTTAGCTGCTGAGGTTCTCTCTTCCATAAACCTATAATAACCACAAGCAGAAAGTTGTTCTACAAATAGGTAGAGCTGTTTCAATTTTACAATTAAAGTTATTTCCTAAGTTAATATGCCTCAGTTTCATTGCCTTCTCCGTTTTCAGGCAACCATTTATAAATTACACCATCATTTTCTATATATTCTCATTTTGGGACACTTGGGGTTCCAGGTATAAAAAGGGRAAAACTGAGAAGAGTTAAAAAAAACTGGATGGCAGTGATATATATTTCCTCCCTCAGAGCATATAAAAAGGCATTCCAGTGACATAAGGGTGTCATCAAAGTARGAGATAGGCTTCATCAGCGTCTGAATGATTTTTCAGTGGAATGACTGATTTACATAGATATTGCAATATTTCATGTCCTCCCCTGTTCCTTTTACTTATGTGGCTTCTAGATAAGCATGCTTTTGTAATGATGCCGGGAATTGTCTTTGTTCTCTTGTTTCAAAGTTATGCTTGGACTATGATGATACTAAGCTTTTGCAATTGCAAGCACTGTTTAGTAGAAAGATTAAATAATAAAAATAGTTGATCATCATGTATATAGTTAATTAGTAAAATGATGTCTCATCARATAATTAGGGTAAATGTGCAGTCCAATTTTCTTATGTACCACAGCATGTTTATCATGTAGTGATGTATTTATAATATATAATGATGTTATTAAATTGTTGTACACACTGAGTTAAAAATGAGTAGGTATTCACTTCCTAGATGAACCTACCTTTAAAAGTTTTAGTATACTGACTACTTAGAGTACCTAAAATTAAGTAATTCAAAGAATTGTATGTTACTAAACAGCACTAGAAGTTACACACTTAGATTGCCTATTACCCTCACAGTGATCATCGTCATCTGTCTGTAGTAGGATCATCTTGACCTCTATAAAATAGGAATAAAATGTCATTATTCTGATCCAGTGCCAGTCCCTTTAAGTTAGCCAATACATTTTAGCTTATATGTTCAGTACCACACGGCTTCAGATTGCACATAATGCCAGTTAAGTACCTGAGCACTTGGGCAGCCAAGGAGGAAGAAAGTGAAGTAACTGTCAGTGGATTAGAGTGACATCAGATTATCTGRAAATAAAAATAAAAGAGACAGGAGATGGGATTCAAAATATTTAACAGATGTCTGATCTGTAAAGCAGCCAACTTTATGAGCGAATGTTAGAAATTCAGCTTTTTTTGCTGAAAACACATTCATTTTCCTGTTTATATAAAGCATGTATTTCCATATAAGTGGAGACCCATAAATCTTGCAGTTGTTTCTTTCTCATTGATTTTTCTCTTCCAGTGTAATACTCAAAATTCATTTCATGAACCTAATTTTCTTTGAAGTTAGTGGCAAATACTTCTCCATGAAAATATACGAAAAAGCCATTAGTCTGAAGATCTAAAGAGCCAGTGCTGGAGTTCATAGAACTGCACTAATAAATAGATAACGAATCGATCTTTAGTGTAAATGACAAGAACAGACATAAGGTAGGCTCGGGTTCGAAATTAATAGGTCTTGCATTGCTTTGTAAAAAACAATGAATGACCTGACTTGATGCAGAGTAGTAAAATCAGAACTTTTTCTTGGTGAACTATAATTTCTTAAGGCTGAAAAAAATGACTAAGATATGAAATTACAGTCACAGTGAACGTAAAGCTCTCTGCTTTTATAGGAACCAAAGTTTAGCAGCATTCTGTTGTTGGTAAATGTGTTATATATCATCACCTTTCCCAGTGCAGTTAAACACAGAAAACCTAGATGTATRTGTATGTAGAAAGAAATGATTGTAGAATGATTATTTGTAATATCCATCTTATTTATCTGCTATTTAACCTGTTTATCATGAATTGATGTTATGATACTTGCTTTTTTATGGTGCTYATCTCTATCAGCAGGCCTCATTTTTAGTTGCAAGAAAAGGTAGTTCTACTGAGGTGAAGTACTCAGTAAGTGATGCTTTTCGGTATTTCAAGAGTGTAAAGCTCAGCGAAGAATGCATTTGTTGCCGTGTTTCACATTTTTCAGGATACAGTGCACAAACATTGGGGAGGAGGGGAGGGTTCTTTGCAAATGTACTGATCTCTTCATAAACTCTTAATAGCAAAAAAAAATCATTCTCATAGATTGTTCTCCAATTATATTTTGAAATAATTAGAGAATAAAATGTTTGTGCTGTGAGGAAAAAAAAAAAAAAAAGTTTAGTGAGCTAGTGAATGAAACTTTGAAACTTTCCAAAACTGAAAGCAAGCAGTCAATGAGATTTCAAGACGCTCATGTAAACACTTTGAGCTTGGTCTTAGCCTGGGCAAATTTTTGCGTAAGAATGAGAGTTTTTTCCGCTAAGATTCTTATGAGTCTTTTGAAGTTCACGTTGCAACTGTATTCCTTGCAGGTACAGAATATTTATTTTTCTTGCAGTATTATCCATCCATACTAATGCAGCATTAGGTAAACAGCTCTCTCTTGTCCAAAGCTGTGGTGGGTGTGCTTCACTGGTCTTCAGGGCAAGTCCTCTATGTCACAGATCTTTCTCTTTCTCCTGTCTAAACCTAGGAGTATATCCTATTTTATATTTAAAAAATTGAGGAACCTGCCAGAAATGGAGTACACAAGGGTTTTTTTTCCAGTTTATTCCCTTAAATTTTCAATTTTTTAATTTAACAAAAGCAGGGAACTAAAATCAGCCTTTTCTTCCTAAATATGTCAATCGTTGTAGCTCTTCTGTAATTGAATCGAAAATTACTGAGCTGAGTTTATGTTACAGGGATTTTTTTTAATTAAACAACAAGTATTTTCAGTAAGGACTTTGCCTGAAAAAGCACACCTTCACTTGCTTTTGAACTGAACTGTTTTGCATTTCCAACCTAACTGATTTGATCTTTAGCTCTCCCCATCAGGGGCCCATTGACTTTTTCTGTGCATTTTAGTGAACACAAAATAGTTGAAAGACCRTTTCATATTGCTGGTTGTTGCATTCATAGTATAGAGGAATACGAGTGCTGTGGCTGGATCTTTTAATTAGAAATTAGGTGGAAAGTGCAGTTTATAACTAGCAAGTAGAATAAAGGTTTACCCCTAGACCAGTGACAGATAGTGTCTGCTGTGCTCCACTCCCAAAGAGCTGGCCCAATGTTGTCTTCCTAAGGAAGAAACATTAGTAGAATTAGATAACTTTGAGATATAGACTGAATGAAGTATCTTTTCAGCATTTGCATGTGTTTCAGATAATTTAGAAGTTGAAATTCTTCTTCTGAAAGTGCTATAGACACTGCAGTAGTGAGATACCGTTGACATTTATTGAGGGCTGAGGCTACTAAGTGACATGGGTATGTTTGAAGGTTTTGTTATAGCACCTAATATAACTGACATATTTATTTGAGTTTCTTGATAATGAATTAATTATGACTAAACAATTTCCCTTTCCCTTTGTTTGCCCATACACACAACATACCAATTAGTTTTCTCCTGACAATATTTGTGGGAACTTCAGATTTTGAGCTCATACTACCAGAATTCTGGGAAATCATAGAATGAGGCCAATGATCTGGAGATGGAAGGGAAGCATGGAAAGGTTGACCTGAAGTATTAGGATAGGTATTTCTCTAATGAAATTAAAGTCTACTGGAAGGACCTGATCAATTTTAAATCCTTAGTTCTGTGCAATGTAAATCCTGATATTTTTCCTAACCTTATCTAAACCTCTTGGGTCTACAAATCTGAGTTTGAAGTTCCAGCTGATAATCTGCTCATATGGCATTTCTGTACCTTGTGCTTCTGGGCAGATCATAAATAACACAAAAACAGCTGGGCTGGTGGTTAATTATTCACAATATCTCTGAAATGGAGACTTTCAAGTTCTGAACGCTTAGACGCACTATTGGAAAGTTAAACACAACTGTCACTAGTAAAAGCAGGGACTGCAAATTCTGCGTGGCTGTGTGTTCCCCAAAACCCACTGAATTGCTGAAAGTGTTAGTCCATAGTAAACATTCTGGCTTTGGACTTAGCRTAAATTCAGGCTTTTGTCTGGACAAGCTGTGCCTGTACCATGCATGTGCAGTGGCAGCCTGGGTGAGGGAACRGTGCAGAGAATACGTGGGTGAGGAGGAAGGCCTGGGCTTGCCTCCCTGGCACTGGCTGGTGAGGAGCACAGCAGCTCCTCTTGCAGATCCCCACTGGACTTCTTCARTCGGAAGAGCAAGCAGGAGGGAGGAAGGAAGGAAGGAAGTCCACAACATTTGTCTTTATTTGGGAGGCTTAGTTTTTCCTGAGTTTATGCCATGTGCATTGCAATAGATTTTTTCTATCACTGACTCTCTATAAAGCTAGCAGTTGCACACGAGCAATGAAAGATATTTATTTGAGCACAATAAGTTGTCACCTACTCCTTGGAAAAAGGTAGTTGCTGGCAGACTTAGTCAGTCCGTCTGACTTCAGGAACATTTGCAGGGAGCAAACTAGCTGAGCCCTTGATGGACAGRGGTCTGTTTTCTCTCTCATGCTGATGAGATGGGGTCAGCGGGTAGTCTGACCGTTAGGTTGAATATGGATTAAGGGTGAAAACTGACAGAGAATATGCTAGAAAAAAGAGGGATTTACCAGCTGTGCGCAGCCATTTTGAACACCCTGGGCTTGTTGTTATTTGTTATTTGTGTGTAATGGAATAGCTGGGGACAGCAGGGCTTTGGAAACTGAAGTTCAGATCACTGTGGTGGCAAAACATTGAAACCATCCCAGACTGGAGGAGTTAGTTGCCTTCCTTGTTTATTTTARTGTTTTGTTTTGTTTCATTTTATTTTACTTTTGGCCAGTCAAGTATCTAGTATTATCTAACTAATTCTGGGAGCAAACTGTCCTTTTTTACCTCTGTTAATAACTGTTGAAATTCTCATTCAGATTGCATGAATGGTCTTAATGCAGCATCTCCTTGTTAGCAGGGACTATGAGCAAGTCTTTTAACATCAGCTGACCTATATGGTTGCCTAATTGCTACTGCTCTTCTATTTCTTTTTGAGTGGTTTTGATACACACCACTAGAAGGACAAGATAAATTAATAATTTCAATGTACTTCAGAAAATGCTGTCTTGAACCACTGCAGCCCTTCTTTTAAGATACCTGTACTCACGTAGTATGTATCTCAGATAACCTTCATCCTGTTAAAAGTGCAAATACACAAAACAAATTTTCAAATAAACTGCACAGAATCACGCACAGAAGCAGGAGGAATCAGAGGAGAAAAAGAAACTTTGAGATAAACATAGTATGAAGACCAGGGTCTGAGATGGGGAACAGCTTATGAGGGGCAGAGAAAAATATTAAATCTAGTTGTTGTTAAATACTGAGAAGTAAAGTATTTCTGCTTCTCATGGCGTGCATAGTGTACACTCTCTTCATGACCAAGATGAGATTTTGCTGAGTATTGATTGTGTAGGATGACTGGAATGAGACATCCCATGCACCAGGATGAGTATGTGGGAGCATGGATATGTTCATTTTCATCCTTTCTGCAGAAAGTTTCAGTAGTCTGCTGTGGAGCACCACTGTATGGCATTTTTTGTACTTCTGTTTAGTTGCAGAAGAAAAGATGAATAGATAAATAAATAAAAGGCAACAAGAATATTTGTTTATGGGGGTTTATGTCACCTCAGCCTTTAGGGTAGATGTTGTGTAAATTCACCTGCAGATGAATATTAAAGTCCTAAAATATGCATTAGATCTTAGATTGGAAGCTTTACATTAACCCCCCCTTTTTTTTCCTTGTCATTCTCATACCAAAAAATCTTGTCCCATAGCAGAAGGGYGGTTTGCTTTCACTCATCCTAAAAAATATCCAAAATATATCATGGGACAACTATAAAACAAGAGGCCAAAATAGTCTAAACTTTTTTCTGTAGATCTTATTTGAGCCTTTCCAGTCCTGGGAGTTGACTGCTCTGTAGCTTAGAGTAATCTCACTTAGCTGCTAGTCAAAAACCTGCCACCCAGCACAAGAGGGTATGAAGACCTTGCTTCCTTTTTTGTTCAGTGACCCTCCAAAGGAGGAGACAGACATTTCAAAACTATCACCTTGAACTAGGCCTATCTGTGTCCAGTATGTGAGAGAGGCCACAACTAGATACTTCATGTAATTTGGGGGATGCTCTACTACCTGCCTGCAACTCTAGATTCAATCCTTTCTCTAATAGCTGGAGGTGATTGGTTCCCTCCTGTCAATGAAAATGGTTGGATATTCTTCAGAATCACATTTCTCCAGTCTTTTTGTTTCACGTCCAGCTGAATATCTTGTCTCACTGTTTTGCTGAGAAAATAATCTTCCTAGTTTAATTACATATTATTAGAATATAGTTTGAATTGGGTTTCCTGCCTTTCAGTTTCTCTCCTTTTCTTGTGTTGGCCWCAGGGACAAGGAGAATCTTGGATCTGCATTTTCTATGTGATTGTTATTTTATGAACTCATGCAGTATCTTCCTCAGCTTGCTTTTTTCTCCAGCAAGAACAATCTTTCAACCTCTCTGCCTAGGATAACTGATTTTGAATATTCTTGTGTGAGTGGCTGCTAATTTTGTTATGTCCTTTTGGAGGCGAAGATGGCAGTYGCTGCGTAAAGATAGAAAATAGAGAGGACTGGCATTCTGTATTTGATTCATGATCCTAGTATTTGTGTTGTCATTTCTCTTTGCTTTTTTTTGACATAGACCCTGCATAAAGCTGTCTAYAAGATCCTTATTCAGACTTCCCCAGAATCTTGAGACTTGATTCAGTTCAAGGAAAGAGTAAGGCATTTTCCATCTGTGAGAGAGAGCTATTAACTCACCTGCATTTTCTCTTTCCCTTTCTTTCTGTACCTGTTTCTACTTCCTTTTTTCATCCTTTTCTCTCTCTCAGGCTTCAACCACATGGAAATTTAATCAAAGACATTTTAACATTTGTAGTCAGGAATTTATATATCCAGAGGAAGCCAGAACCTGAGATACGAGGCTTCTTTCTACAATTTGAGAGAGCGATTGTCATACACTGAAATCTTGCATAGTTAGGTAGATAATCWTACTTGGATAACAGTTTCCACAGAAGAGCCACCTTGTTCTCARTTGCTTGGTAAGAAAGATTACCATGTCATTAGGGGTATGCAAATTGATAATAAAATAAAAATGTCTTTGCTAATCTCAGTAGATTTAGAGGTGCCAGATATYTAGGTGCTACCACTCATGTCCTTTTCTTGAAATTTAGTCTGCAAACAAAAAGTATTTATTCATACACGAACACCTAATAATTTTCTTTTGATTTTCTTCTCACTACTTTTCATTCTTACGTGCTTCCACTGTCCTTGTGGGTTATTGGCAGACCTAGCAGAGGCAGAACAGTGCTTTAAATTCATAGGCAGAGAAAATTCATCAGGTCCTTTTCTTTCAGCTCCTGTGACTCAAAAGCACTGCTTCTGCTGGACTTGAAAGTACTTAATGGCAGAGATTTAACTTTCAAATATGGGCATCCTAACAGGATGTCAAAACRAAGCATTTGGATGCTTCATCTCACACTTGCCCACATAATTGTCCACCTTGGCTGCTTAAGTGCTCTTTTGTGTAGCCAAAAGAGACATTTGGACAGCCTGTTAATGTGCCTGAGTAAGTTGTTTTTCAATTAAATGACTCAGCAGAAGAAAATGGACTTTTTTCTAGTATCAAATGATTTTAGTCATGCAATTAAAGGTGCATATTTGTTACTCRATATATTTCCCTGTGAAAAAGAAACTAGAGTCTCATTTTGTGTTTGTCTTCCCTGCCTCTTCTAATCATATTTCCTGTTGAAAAAACAGCACTTGATAAAAGAGATGTTTGTATCACACCCTTTAACCAGCACTGATTGTGTAAGTTGAGTCACCTTTAGGTCCTCTTTACTTTTGACATCACAATACACTTTTTATTAATGAACGATGTGTAATCCATGACAAACCTGTAGACTTAAAATGACTTTGTCATGGGGAAAGGTATCATTGTTCTTGGGGCTCTATGTTAAGGTGCGTATTTTCTAATTTTTAATAATTGTTGTATTTGGTGTCCAGGAGTGATGAGCTGCTAAGGTACTTRGAGCATGTGCAACTCACTAAGCCAATTCAAAGATTATTTATATCTTCATAATCATTAAGAAAATGACAAAGCTAATGGTGTGTCTTGAGACTCATTCTCTTTAATTTTACTACTCTTTTTTATTTCCTCTGTATGGACATCATTCGCACGGGAATGGCTCTCTTGCTGTATTAAATTACCAGGTTTCAGTATTGTGAAACTGATGTGCTAAACAGACAGTTGACAAGATGAAGGTATAACTGGTTTAGAGTGAAGGGATGACAGGGCTGTCGTACGCCCAATGTGAGCCAAGAAACATGACTCAGCCAAAGAAGGTTTGTATAAAAAAGAATTAATGAATAAATCAGAAATGAATTGAAAAAGTGACAATAAAGCAAGCAAAATAAACAAAAGCTCTACCAGTCTCAGAGATAAACCATTCCTGCCTTCTAGTTAGGGAGGAATCTCTTCCTGAAAGTGCTCTCTAGTTGTCCTCTTTCGTTTTCCCTTCGATCCCTTCATTAAACCTCCACAGTTAGCCTCTCAGAGRAGCAGAATGGAAATCACAGAATCACAGAGTGGTTGAGGTTGGCAGGGACCTCTGGAGGTCATCTAGTCCAACCCCCTGTTCAAGTAGGGTCACCTAAAGCACATTGTGCAGGACCTTATTCAGATGGCTTTCAGATCTCCAAGGATGAAGACTCCACCACATCTATGGGCAACCTGTTCCAGTGCTCTGTCACATTTACAGTAAAGTTTTTCCTTACGTGCAGACCAAACTTCCTGTGTTTCAGTTTGTGCCCATTSCCTCTCATYCTGTCACTGGGCACTGGGTACTGAAAAAAAGCCAGGCCCTGTCTTCCTACTACCYTCCCTTCAGATATTTAAAYRCATTGATAWGATCCTCGCCTCAGTTTTCCCTTCTCCAGGCTGAACAGGCCCAGCTCTCTCAGCCTCTCCTCATATAAGAGATGCTCCAGTCACTTCATCATCTTAGTAGSTCTTTGCTAGACTTACCTTGGTCACTCTATCTCCCTCTAATACAGGGGAGCCCATCACTGGACACAGTACTCAGGTGTGGCCTCACCAGCGCTGAGTGGAGGGGAAGGTTCACCTCCTTCTACCTGTTGGCAACACTCTGCCTTATGCAGCCCAGCATAATGCTGGCTGCCTTTGCCAACAAGAACATATTGCTGGTTCATGGTCAACTTGTCCACCAGTTCTCCCAAGTCCTTCTCTTCAGAGATGCCTTCTGCAAGTCAGCCTCCAACCCATATTGGTGCATGGGGTTATTTCTCTGTAGGTGCAGGACCCTGCACTTCCCTGTATCGAACTTCATGAGATGAAGAGTTAACTCAATGTGCAGTGAAGCCGCTGCTAACCCTGACCTTTACTAGCCACCAGTTCTTTTCTTTTAGATAASCATTTAATTATCTACCAAACTTTAAGAAGAACCAATGTTATTGTTAGTATGTAGCTTTAGGGAGCTGAGTCTGTTTTAGTCTGCCCAAAAACTAGTGTTGAGGTAAAGCTATGGGATAAAATACTAAATGTGGTGTTACGGTAAAGAAAAAGTTGAGTGCCAAAGTAAGGAAAGTTTTTACCTGAGAATAAAATATGCACTGACCAGACCTACGCATGCATGACACGATGGATTCCTACTGCCTGTGTCACGCTCTTCTCAGGCAGCCAGAGTCTTCTCAGTAGTGCCCACAGTGATAGGATGAGAGGCAATGGGCACAAACTGAAATGCAGGAAWTTCTACTTAAAYATAAGAAAGCACTTTTTTAGTATGAGGGTAGAGGGGTTGTGGAATCTCTGCCCTTGAAGACATTCGAAACCCAGCTGGCTACAGCCCTGGGCAGCCTGCCCTACCTCACCCTACTCTGAGCAGTGGGGTTGGACACTCTCCAGAGGTCCCTGCCAACCTCAGTGACTCTCTTTGATTCTGTGTCAGCTTGCATTACAGTAAAGTTACTTGCAAAAAGAAAATTTAAAATAGTACCATATGATACTTCTGAAAATTATCATCTCCAATACATCAGTGTAGGAAAAGCTGGAATCTAGCCCAAGTTACTGAACTTGGAATTTTATGTGTTATATATCTAGCTCTAAGTGCAAAGGAAAAATAAGCAAAATTGGAAACTGAACAATTGCGGTGTAGTAATTTCTCCAATGGACTGAAAGGAATGGACCATTTCTGAAGACCTCATATTGTCCCACATATTTGCATATATATATTTAAAAAATTGGCCTGTACACATATACATATATATGTACATATATTCTTCAGAAACATCGGTGATGATTTGCCGTGTGACTCATAATATAATTGTACAAAATTGTCATGAATTTAAAATGACAGTTTTAAGTAAACACAGGAAATTCAGCATGCAATATGGTTGAAAGCAGTTCACATTGAAAACTGGAAGTGTATCAAGTCAGTCYATCTCTACCAGCACTCTTCTAGCTTTCAGAGACATTTGAGAAACTGAAGGAAAAAAAAAAAGAAAAAAAAAGAAAGAGGGGGAAGAAACAGGTTTTAGAGCTAGGCTTTTCTTGCATATTAGGTCAGAAGCCAAAATAAAGGAAAAAACCTTTCTAAGCGTCTCTCAGGTTGATATCTAAGCCATGCCCTGACTTGCATAAGCAGTTGCAGAGCATTAACTATGTAAGGAATCATAAAAATGGATGACTCTTTTCAGCTTTCCTACAAAATGTTGGTATTGCTATGCAAAAAAAGAAGAAAAAAGACATTGCATAGGAAAATATGATGCCCAGAATAGTTTTYGTCTTAAAGATATGAATTTTATTTCATTATTGTTTTGGTTCAGTTATGACTTCATCTAAAGCCTTTATGTTTCTTAAGTACTCTTTGTGACTTTCAGGGTCCTGTCAGAGATGATGCTTGGCTCTTACTCTACAATTCAACCAGATACCCAGTTGCTCTACATTGCCTTTTTGCTCACAGCAGAGTGAAAGAGGAAATCTTGCAAATATGCCRTGGAGACTTCTAAGTTATTCTTGATAACATCCCAGAGTAATAGCTAATTCAAAACATTTTCATTTATTTTATGTAACTATGGGCATGCTGTTTGTGGCCTTCACACAGGTCTTCATGCAGGATGAAAATAATCCATTGATTTTGCATCTATGTGGGCAATATTATTCCCAGAGATCTCTAGAGACAACCTAAATCGTAATTTTGAGGACAGTAGATTTCAGCTGCAGTGCAGAAATGTGACTGCTGGTGGTGACTGTGCACATGACCTTCATGTGCACATTTGCTTTCAGTAGACTTCCAGAAAGTCTTGAGTTTTTTGTTGTTATATAAGAAATAAGATCTAAATGCTTGRGAATGAGTAAGAACAATCACTTTCTTTAGTGGAGAGGATATTCAATCACCTTCTCAGGAGTTACTGATGAGTGAAAAATTCCTCGTTCCCAAAGGTGATTGATATTTGTGTGCACATCCAGCCAAGTTCTGTCACATCAAACAAAGATGATGCAAGGTATGTTGCAAGTACTTTGACCTCACCTTCTCACCCACGTTTTCCAAATTGCACAGGTAGTTTAGGAGAGATGAAAACCTTTTCCCACATGTGAAATTTGATAATGCATGAGACTGTATTCTCATCACAGACCTCAGCAATGGAACTCAGCCTGCAGCAACCTCAAGCACATACAGTCTGATATACAGTATACAAGCACAGGCACTTCTGGTCTCTGATTCTGGGATTGTGCTCATTGACTTCAATGGGAGTTAGGTTCTTAGATACATGTGAGGATTTCCTTTTCTTTTATTTACATCTTTGGATGATTAACACCTTTTAGAAGTCTGACCCTCTGACACTCACTGGTGTCAGGTTCTCTGGCAGGGTACCTTGAATTGTTACCTACTGTGTGAACCAATTCTGCAGGTGGAACGGGAAGCAGACTCTGAGCTGTGCAAGAGTCCTTTGAAAAGTCGAAAGGAAAGGCTCCCCACAATTCCACTTTGCACAGTTAATCCCCTATCTTATAGAAGCTGTTATTCATACTATCATCTCCTACATGAAATGAAATTACTTTCTTCTGTCACTATAGTGCACCTCACTGAGAGGTACACAAATATGCCTTATATCAGCGGCTCAGCGGCTGTGCTGTCAAACTGCTTAGCTAGAAAATGGAAGTGTTCTCTTGCCCTGCACTTTGCTGCTAAATGCCATCTTCTTTCTTCACTCACTTAAGGTAATTAGGATATAGCTGTCCCTTGGAAACAGGGCAATGCTTACAGAGCTTGATGTAGGGGGAGATAATTTGATGTCTTGTTAGGGCAGAGGCTAAAAGAGAGCTTCTTATTTAAAGCCTATACATTTTTTATCTTGATTTTTTTTAAGATGCAATATTTCACTTTCAATATCACTACTAATCTGAATATATCAAACTCTGCAGTCAACTTACACGCCCATTCCTCTTCTAACTTACTAAGCTGAGCATTTAAAAACAAAAGGAATGTGATCAGACAACACTGAGGAGCTATTTATGTGATAGCCACAATCTGTAATGAATGAGCAAAGAGTGTAGTTCAGTTGTCCTTGAAGTTAATGGGATGTGGATTCAAGGACTTCAGTGGGAGTGTGGCAAGAAGGGGTATGTGAGGACAGAGGAATTAAGATAAGGTTAAAGTGGGATGTATTGACTTTACACTGGTTGAATAGGGTTGTTTTTGTATTTTATGTTCTGATTGTACAGAAGTATACCTGAACTGAGGCACATGAGCAATCTCACTGATTTCAGTGGATAGGTTCCCGTGAAGAAAGTCAAGTAAGTGAATTTTGATAGGATCTGAACCTTATCTTATGATTCTGTTAGAAAAACAAGCAAACATACAARAAATCAAATGGTAATTAAGTCACCTGGTGTGATATTTCTAGCAAAATGCATTTGGGTGCAGTTCACAAAACCATCCAGACCCAGATGTACAAACATGGCCATCTTGTTGAGTTATGTATTTAGGGATGTAGACATAAATAATAACTATTCAACAAAGGTTTCAAAACTCTTTACAAAGGCAGGAAAGTAATATCGTCATTTAGAGATGGACCAAACTTTAGATGAGATGCCTGAGGTCATAAAATGTCTGTATCAGATTTGAAACCTGAGCTTACTGTCAACCCAAATTGAAATGTAATTGTCTCAGTTCAATTGTAACTTGATTTTCATCTCCAGATTAATGTTCAGGCTTAATGGGTAGGAAGGTCAAATCTTTTTAATAGAAACATTTTTAGTCAAATTCACGCTCTGTATCTAAGACTCACTTTTAATTATTTACAGACTGTAGCTCTTCTGGTGAGTACTTGTGCCACTGGACTGTTAAGATAACTTATTTTTCTTTATAGATGTTTGATATTCACAGCTTATAGCTTTGCTGATGTTCATTAAAACACACCTAATGTTGAACAAAGTCAGCATGCTGGTCGTGATCTCAAACGAGTGATTCTCTGCACTAGGAAATTTCTGAGGCCGTCTCTGGGTGGAGTCTCTTTGCTCAGTAACGAATCAGAATTTCCTATCCATGCTCATCTGAAATAGCACGGGACTCATCTTGCTGCTCCAGGACGTTCTTTTCAGTGCCATCTTATTTATWTATGAACAACCTGAGGAGCCCTTTCTCAAACTCAGGGCTCTGCTCTTAGTGGCCTCGCAGTAATATAAGCACTGACTCGACTGATCTAACAGAAAAGAGAAACGCCTTTACTTGAAATAGCAATCAATAAGCAGGGAGGTTTCTAAATCACTACCCAGAGAAAGAGACGATGTGGTCACCTCCAGAATATGATGGATGTGGGTTAGGAGCTTCTAGGCTATCTCTTAGGAGGAGAGGGAGAGAAAAATGAGATAAATGATGAGATGCATCATTTCCGAACCTGACCCACGCTCAGCAATGGTAAATATAGCTAATATGATTCCCATGTGTAGGAAGACACAATTCACAGCCCTTGTGCTTCAGAGTGAAGGCTCATTTCTGGAGATCCTTTTAGGCAATAAGGACYGCAAGGCTACTGCATTATTGACCAGAGACTGTGTACGAGCCATTATCTTTGAAATCCTGGCCAGAAAGAGGGTGTTACAGTTAATACTCGGTACTTTATTCTCAAGAATAAACATACAGATTCAGGAATTTGAATATGTGATCTTTCTTTGACCTTGCCTTGGATAAAAAAAGTTAAAATAACTCAGTTGATTGTGTACGTGGCTCAAGCCTTAGTCTTGCCCATAGAGAAAAGAGCTTGGATCTGTTCTCTGTAGTGATCTGTGAAAGCAGAGGACAGGGTGCCTTATGCTCATCTGCTGTAGAAGACTATGCCAGAATGACTCTATAATGTTACTTCAAGTCCTATTTTAAATTTGCCACCTTGTGCTCTCTCACTAGCTCTTACTTCCTTGGAGCACCATGTATTCATTTAGAACAATAGCAAATGTGACATTGACTCCAAACCAAACGTGACGCTGGGAGGGAAATAATTTCATCTGATTGCATTAATATTTTATTGGAAGCAGTACGACAAATTGCAGGTTGATTGCAAACAGCAGACAGCCACTGGCTGTAGAGAACCCTRGCACTCAATTGCCACTTCAGATCCTTTAAGGAGCCTTTCCAAATCTACAGGAAAATAGTTCAAACATTTTAATTTTGTTATTTAAATTGCATGACTCACKTAACAAGCTATTTAGCTGATTGTAATTATGAAAACACTGTGATATACTTAGTAAAGTCTTAGAAGTCCTATGACAATGCATGGTATTAATAGWTTTACATATTTTCCTTATCATTTTTATTACTAATAATTTATATCAAACCACTGAGAATGTAAGAGTCTTGTCTCAAATGCAAAAGAGTGTTAGCTTGTCTCAATCTGATTCTCTTCCCAGAATCACATTCGATGAAAAGRTTATTCATGTTTTTTTCTTTATTATATATTCATCTAAAATTGTAACCTTAATTAGGGCATCTTGATTTAATATATGCAAATGCATTTTGTAACAGAAACCTTCACTATTTATAGAACAACTTTCAATATTTTCTGAGTTGCTGCAGTCATTCCTTATTAGCAAAGTAAAGTGTAATCCTCCAAAAATCTACCAGCAGATGTTTTCTGATTTAGCAACAGAAAATTATACTGACAAGTTAGGGTCCTACAAACAYTTAGAAAATTTCCAAGGGATTGTTTCAGGTCAATGTTACACCTTTGAAATTTTTGAGTTAACTATTGGTTTCATTGAAACTTGAATGGCATGAACAGAGCTYTCCTTTGACTTACCAATGGAGTTTAAAAGCATGATTTGGACCAGAGGGAGAACCCTATGTCACTGTGCTGTGGMAATTCAATTCAATGTGCCAGTAAAACTGACCAGTGAACCAAAAATCTCCAAACCAACATTTTAGTTTAGGTAGGATATCACTGATATCAACCGGACTACATATATAACCTAGGTATAGGTATATATTTCAACTCTTGTAGACCATAAAGTGGACAAAAAGCTTCTGCAGAAGTGCGGTGACATGTGTTTGACATCCTCGAACTACGGCAGCTGTTACTCCATAGTGTAAGCTGTATGACTGTCTTCTCCTGTATTTTTCTAGAGAAGTAACAGATCAAAGAAAAAACCTCAAGATTGTCAGAAGCTGTGTGCCAAAAGAATGTCTGAGCAAACATCTACAGTCCTAAAAATAAATCATTTTGACTTTCATAACTGAATATTTAAATAAATGTGCTGCTCTGGCCTGCATCTGGAATAGTTTAAAATTCTCATTATAGTGAAATTATACTTACCATGGCTCACAGGCTCTATGAGAGGGAAATTCATATGGTTTAACTTTATTGGATGGTAAAAGTAAAAAGCTTTTGTCACAGATGGAATATATGTTTTCACATGTTTATTCTTGCCATAAATACTAGTAATTTCTGCTTAGAGTCACTAATAATTTTTAGTATGTCGTTTTGGAGAAATTCTTTATCAGCCTGTCCTCTGTTGCCTAAAATAGCAAGCCTTGTTTTGGGTGTGTTGTATATATCCCACAAAGTAGCTTCCAAGGCTGTTGGAGCGTTTGCTGTGTTCTGTATTTCAGATCCTCAAAGAACAGTCTGACAAGCCAAACTTTTTACTTGATTTAATCCTTAGACATYTCAAAATAAAGTCTAGCTCCATTTCTGTGAAAAACAAAGATTACCATTGAAAATGGGATAGGTTGTAGCTTTACCCAAAGACAAAAAAAAATATTTTCCCTTTAAAACGCAAAGATAAGATCAGTCAGATTTTCTGTGCAATACAGGGTTAGATAATCAAAACTGAAGCAGAAAATAAGTTGAAATTTTCTATACTCATAAAGGACCTGAAAGATGTAAATGGATAAGGAGCAGTGAAATTGCTTTGGAGCTGATTTTGGATTTGACATTCATTCACTAATGGGTCAAGAACATAATAAGTTATGCAGTAAATGCTTTACTATCATGCTGGTATGAACATGTCTCTCTCCACAAATCTTAAATGTTACTTAATATGTGTTTCTGAATTCACCTTATTGTAGCACTTTATTTAAAACTCCCTCAAATAAAAACAAAAGAAAAATAATAGAAGCACCAAACAGCAAAAGGACCAGCTGAGTAGCTAGGAATGATAAATAGTAGTTGTATTCTCACTCTTTCATCYGTAGAAGCCAATGCAATGTGTTACAAAACCTAAGCCTAACCTAACAGTACTAAACCTAAATCTAAATATTACCCATAGGAAATCTACAATCATCTTAATCATTTGCTTGAATTCTGCATACAAGACTGTGATATCTGCTAGCTCAACTTAGATTATTGCTTAGGGACTAGTGTAAATGTAACTATATTACTAGGAAGGAAAAATTGCACCCAGTAGTACAATTATACACATCCCAGTTTGCCAGACTCAGTCTTATCTGTGGATGTAGGCTTAAGGTTTACAGAGACTGTACAATGCAATTACAGTTCTTCACAGTGCCCTCATATCCATGAAGCCCATTTAATAATAGATCTGAACAACAAGTGTCAGTGTAAAGCATGATCATTCATTATTCTTTAATGAACCGCCCTGATTTCTTTTGCACACAAAGATCTATTCTGATACAGTGAGAGACAAAAGCATGACACCTGCACATAAAGGCATACATGAATAAACACGGGGAATATATTTCACTAAGTAGTCTTTCTGATTGCAAAAGCTCTGTGGAACAAAACTATGATGAATGATGGTGTAACAGGCACAACTTTAATCATGAGATGCACGGTATGTAGTTTCCAGTAAGATGATTCTTGCCCATCTATGTAAATGCTCTGTTCTTTCCTCCCTTCTCATTAAAATGTCAGTACTTCTTGCAAAGAGATAGCAGGGCTAGGTTTATTGTCATAACATTTCCAAAGAAAACAAGTATCCCTCTTCGTGAAAGGCAGCCTCACTAACGCAGTCACTGCCATAACATTACAGAACGAACGTAACTCAGTTCATAACATTACTGTGTTAGTGTGCTTATTATTTCTCATTTATCCTACATTAACGCTTGCAAGAGTCTCGTGGAGATCAGTGCCCATCAGGTACRTGCCGTACCCTGTGCTGTACAAGACTCCTGTCTTTCTTCGCAGTTTGGTTGTCCTTTTAGTATGAATCAYCCTTTCAATAGGTCAGGGCAGAGGGCCATGGTAGACGCAGTGAATGCATGTAGAAATACCATAACATCCAAGCCATAGGATTCCTATAAAGTGGAGTAAAAGAAGAGGGATRTGTTTGCTCTGGCAGACATTCAAAATAGACATTAACAGCAAGATTAGGCAGGAGTGTCAGATAAGTTTTTTATTTGTGGTAGATGAGCTAGGAATAGTATATTATCTACACAGGATTGACTGGCTGACTGTCTTAATCCTTCCTGGCAATACTTAACTTTTGGTATTTGATCTTGTTGCTTTTTACCATTTTAAGTTTTCTTATTTCTCTCTCATAGAATAGAGTATTTCATTTTTCTTGAAGTGCTATTCACTCAGAAGTGAACATGAAGGAGGTGTGTGCATATGGAGAGAAACATAAGCAACAGTTGATAAAGGACTTTGTAATAGAATGGCAGTAAAACTCTAAGCATTGAACTACTTTGGATTTTGGCCCCAAAAATCAAAACTCAAATGTTTCTTAATATTCACAAATATTAAATAAATATTTATAAATAATAAAATATTAAAACATATCTGGCAATGTTGTATTAAAATCATGAGAGCTTTGCAGTGTTGAAAAGGAAACAAAAAGAAAAGCAAGCAAACAAACAACAAATAACAATAACAATAACCAGCCTTTCAGGATGAAATTGGATTGGGCTGGGTTGTCTGCACTTCTGCCTGGCCCAGCTTTTAGCTGGGAGTTGCTTGAATGGCAAAGGCTAATTAAGTTCTGAGATGAGGAATCTGCAAAGGGGACCACAGAGAATTGTTTTCATGGAAACTCAGTATAGAAGTTTAACATCCTGTCAGCTTTGTTTATTGTATAATAGAGTAGAAGTTACTCTGTATCCACAAACTTCACATTATATTTGCAGTTTTAATATTTGCAAGTGGTGCTCCAAAATCTTCCCATTCATGAGGTTAATATCAGTTGATCCAGCTGCCCTTTGGCAGAGCTCAGGTGTAAGTAAGGAAAACTCCAACTATTCAAGTGGCAATGCCCCTTGCTTTCAACAGAATCCCCAGCTTTGCTCTTCTTCCAGGCTAGGACCATACCTGCCATAAAGTAGGAGTAATATGTACCCTGACAAACAGGTARCCTCTGCAGGTCACAGCATGCTAAACTGAAAACTGATCAGTTAAGCAATGAATCCAAGCAGATGGAGAGAGGTAGAGAGATGCATTTAAAAATTCCTCACTATCCCCCTTTATTTATTCTGACAAGATGTAGATGTATGGCATTGAGTTTCTGTTGTTATTTTAATGGAGATGAAGCTCCTCTGTATCTTGTAACTATTCCCTATGTTAATAATTTCATATTATTTAAAAGAGAGATGTTTCAAAAGCCGTATCATTCTCCAGGTTTGCTGTTACACAGATGAGAAAGAGTGTTTGCAGCAGGAGAAAGGTTTGTGAATGAGTAAGCAACAATGCACTGAGATAAGGATTCTTATTGCGGTGATGGTGTATAGTTTTTCCACAAGTGACTTTTTGGTTTTGTTTTGAATCCTCTCATTCAGGAAATAGAACTCATATGATATAACTTACATGACTATTTAGATTGTGAAGCAGCAGTGGCAGTGCATAATTGGCAAATCATAAATAGAGGCGAATGTATTTGCATGAATWAATTGTCAAATAAGTAGTATTTGTTCAATTAAGCTCCTGAGGAATTCAGAAAGAAAAACAAAGAGGCCAAATTAATCCATTAAACTCTCCGTTGCAAGCAGTGCACCCTACTCTAGTATTTATGATTTCGGTGCTGCATTGTAGGCATCCTGTAACATGAAAAGCTGTAACACTTTTTGTGACATCTATGGTCTTATTGCTAGAAAACTAAATTCCGATATAGACACAGAGATATCTGGAGATATTTGGCTACATTTCTCTTGCAGAAGAAGGCCCTTTGTCAGCTTTTTTGGGGGAGGGGGCTAGATAATTTTGGGAATGCTTAGTGAATGTACTTACTTTCAACAGTCTCCTTTCATTTGATATCCCTGTATTTGATGTAAAGAGACTTGGCTGTACTTGSCCTTGCTTACATGCCTGAGGAGCCTTGTCATCTTTCCTATTCCTTCTATCTTTCCTTCTTTCCCATTCCACTTTTGCCTTGGGTGACAGGGCATGGAGATCACTGATGTGAGCATTCAGCAGACAGCCTCCTCTCTCTTTGCTCCTGCCAGGAGCTTCTCCCCAGGACRGCTCACAGACTCAGCAGGAGAGAGCCTTGCCCCTAAAAGTTGCCTTTCCTGGGGACAAGGAGAGTAAAGGGGTAAGCCAGCAGCTTCYCTGCATCTGCCTCTGGACTAGGGGGCTCATGGGTTCCAGGTTATCCATCACGGGCCCACAGTCAGCAATCATCTGGCAGCCTCCCTTGCAGCCCTTGGTTCAGCCCTGCAGGGAGGGATAGAAAGGAGAGAGGGCTGTTGGCAAAAGGTTGTGTGAGGACAGCTCGCTCTGGGGGCTTGCTCAGAGCAAGAGGAAGAGAGTGAAGAGTTTCYGGGTTCTGTCATCCCAAATAACTTGTGAAAAGCCACAAGTTATTGCAAAATTCACTTGAAATAATAAGCAGTGCCCTGGGGGRAATGTGTGGGAGGGGCAGTGACAGTGGTGAGCCTTTGATGGACTTATGAGCTAATCAGCCCAAGGGCTGTTCCAAAGGTCATACTGTTAAGCTGCTGAGGACAGCTGACACAAACCTTCACCATGCTTCAAAGTCTTCCTATAAGAATGCTTTAAAGCAACAAAATCAACTTTGTATTTTTTACTGGTTGTGAGAGTATGAGATCTCACAATGGATCCCATGAGAACTTTCTCCTCCCTCCTTTAGGTATGTATGAGGTGCTTTCATGTTTGTTTGACACATCACTCCTTTTTAGTTATGAGATGATGTGTTTAAAGGAGGAAATGCTCAAGGTCAGTCATTCATAAATCTAAGTTCACACCTAGAAATTAAAAGTTAATGAGATTTTCAACTGTGGGTGCTAGTAGGAGCCTAGATGGGAGCAATGCCGTGTTCAGGTCCATTCTCCTTGTTAATCCCTGGCTGGAAGCAGCCATCTGACCAAACAGCTTTCTGTCCTCGGCTGTTAGCACTCTGTGACAAATAGCTGCCTATGGACCATACTGAGAAATCCTTGCTTTAGGAGCCAAAGTGAATGAAAAGTAGGTGGCTACATCGGTGGTGTCTTGAAATGTGCAGCAGGGAGCCGGCTGGAAAGTGGATGAGAACAATTCCAGGTACCACAATCACTGTGTGGGTGCATTGCCCAGACACCCCTGCAGTGTCTCTCCTGCCTGCTCCATGCAGGAGAAGTCCTGGCTTCACTCTGTTGGAGGTAATTTCTCCCTAAAATTCAAGAGGTGGCCGCTGGCAGATTGCACGAGGCACTTTCAGCCCCTCAGTCTATTAAGCACATCTCTGCTTGYAGATTTTCTGTAGTTTGCTAGCTCTGTGGAGAAAATGCTGCAGTTTAGCTCATTCTGCCACAGTACCAGGCTGTCTTAGTGATAAAGGGAAAATGCATCAGTTAAGACATAAGATCTTGACCTTAAGTATACTTTTAGTGACATTTCTGAAAACAAAGGGTTAGAAGCAAAATAAACACAATCGTAGCATGACTTTAGAAATGCATTGCTTTTTTTAGTGGGTCAGCTGTTTGGGTGGCAAACAGGGGCAGGACATGTTAGAAATACAGCCAATTTTTCCCCTCTGTGGGATACAGCATCTCCAAACCGACTGTGTCCTGAGGCCGTGACCTGCTCCCCGTCCCCCCGCCAGCATTCCTGTCCCTGAGAGCAGCTTCCGAGATCTCACCTTCCCCTCCTCTCTCTCAGCTTTGAGAGCTAACAGTCCTACTCTTCACAGAGCAGAATTGCTATGGACAACTATTCACAACAAAGTAGGTGCTTTCTCCTTCTCCTCTTCGCTGTTGAAACCTGGATTCTCACTTTGAATCAAATACAGATGTCAGCTGAATGACTTGCCCTCATACCTGCGTTGCATTACGTGTTTACTGATACCATACTGCCCTGAAAACCCTCAGATGCGCATGACACAATTTTATTTAATCTCTTCTATAGCTTAGACATCTGCTATATACTTACATTATCTTCTCAGACTAATAATATTCTATAAAACATATTCTAAAGTGTTAGTTATAAATGCAATGTTCTCTGCAGTTTGTAGAATGTTTTTGCTCTGTTTTCAATAGAAACTGCTTTGAGCTGGATGAAGACTACAACAAGGTGCTTTGACAGGGCATGTTAGAAATACAGCTAATTTTTCCCCTCCTGCCCTCCTGAAATACACATAAGCTTTATAGCTAATATTTTCTGTTAGCCTAAAGTATCTTTTTAARAAACAAGTGGCTCTCTCGTGGATCTTTAGCAGTGTCATATCAAGCTGAAATGTGCACAGAGCAGACCAGAAGTCTTTTCTAACCCACTTTGTATAGGTTTAAATGTAGATATTATGCAGGGCAATAGGGTATCAGAGTCAGTGGAGTTACTTCAGATGTAATTGAAAGCAGCACTTGTTCCTGGGACTTCATAAATAGTACCAATGGTTCTTAACATTTCACACACTTTCTGTGTTTTTAATGTTCTACTGTACTATTCTTATGGCCAAATCCTTCTTGGAACTTAGCAAAAAGCTTAAAGAGGTAAATCAGAGATGAAGACGGTTAATTAACTTTTTTAGAAGTTAGTTTTAGCCAGGATAATTTAATTCTTGAATTTKCTTTTGGTCTTTCAAGTTGACCATGAAATTATTTTTTTGGTATGTTATATATTATATAACATTGTAGTAATATACATGTAAGTAGAACAGCRCAGGAGATAAAATGAATTAAGATGTGGAAAGTGTTTTGGAGGTGATACAAACAAGTTAACATGAAGCATACCAAAAATATAATCAATAAGATACAATTTCAAAATAAAAGCATCAGCTGCTAGAACATTATGATAAATCACATCAACTGTGTGCAACAGTACAAGCAGATTAAATATATGGTAGCGAGAAGCAGAACACATCATACACAAATAATTAATTCCCTCTCTTTCAGACATTTATTTTGTTTTATAGTTGCAGGYGTAGGACTAGTTCCCCCTACCAAGGTTGAAAAGAGGAGGAAAGGAGTGTGTGCAGGTTGGGAAGACATGCATTGCAGGAACTGGGAGCTCTGCTACCTCCGTATGATCCATSCATGCGTATTTAATTAATTGAATATTACACAGGAAACATAATGGTTATCTATTGCAGGCAGCAAAGATAAGTCACCCTTCTCCCAATCCCCATRGGGGGTGGGGAAAGTGGTATATAAGGAGCAGAGATCTGGTGGATTTATTATCGGTTACACTTGGCTCTCCTCCTTTTTTCCTTTGTTCCTAATCCTAGCTGAGAACTGCTGGGCTACCTCTTCTCTGTGTTGCGTTTCAGATACCCACCRTTCAAGCTAAACTTGTGCTTCTGTTGGCAATGGTGTAGCTACCTAGCAAGGGTGATGGGAGAGACCTCTACCAGCTTTGCTTGTTTCTGTCCCCTTGCCGCACACTCTGCAGGCTCAGCTTGTAAAAGCCAGCATGGGAGAGGTGAGGAAGAGAAGAGGGACATGCAAGGGCATGTTTCCCAGACTATGAGCTCAAGCAAGAGGAGGCAACTTTGGGAAYGGCCAGCCCTTGAGAGTCCTTAGATATAAGCCACCATTCAAAAAATAAACACTTTAATAATGTCAGTGATCATGTACATCAGCAGCTGAAAGAGCACTGGCCATTGCAGTCACCATACAAAAAAATACGGGGCTTAGAAAATGTGTCCGCCATCTGTCATATATCTGCCATTTCAAATGAGCCACTATTACACTCCTTCAGTCTGTTCTAATTCAGAAATTGTGGTTGTTGTCAGGTCTTATTACCATTATCTTGTGGAAGATTGAAATGTTTTGCTCTCTGATATCAGATTCCTAAAAAATTACCTGCCTGAGATACAAAGAAAGAAGTTGAGTAGAATACTCACTGACAGGTAATTAGTACAGTTTATTACAGCAGAGTGTTTTGAAAGGTTCAATGTATATATCTGCTGAGTATATAGAATAGGTGTTTTTACCTAAATTCCCCATGGAGCAGAGAACCAAGGAACAACGAGCAACATGACATGGGGAGAAGTGATGATAAGGTCAGGCAATATGGCTTTTGGTCTTTTAGCTTAACCCCTATCAACAGGATGAATCTGATATTTTCATATCACTTTGATTTTTTTAATGTTAATTTTCAGATTGCGTATTGCATGTAATCTGTTCAGCCAGTAGTAAATGTGCTGTGACAAAAATGGCACTCAGTCCAGGTTGGGCGGCAGCTACAGGGGCAGCGACGTGGCSTGCTGCCCAGGGAAGAGCAGCACGGAAGGAGGACGACTGCGCTATACTAGGAGAATAGTTCTCTGCAGCCTTTTAAAACCAAACAAATAAAAATCACTTGGTTGCTTCAAACCTCCGGCTTGTCAAATGAACAAGCAATACAAAAAATTYGTAACGTGGAGCTGCGGTTCAGTCAGCAGGGGGCAACTTTTAGATGGCTGAAAAACAGGATCTTGACCCGTATACCAGCTTTAAACAGTCTGCCCAATATTATTAGATGAAAAAGGCATTGGAGGAAGCTGCTTGCTTATGTTCTCTATGTATTCCTCATGAAGTCATCCTATGCAGTGAGTTCTGCTATGTGCCACCCTGCGAGAAGTGTTTTTTCTTTGCCTGCAGTTCTCTGTGCTCAGAGCAGGGGCTGATGCTTCCCAGAGGCCGGGATGCTCCCACTGCATGCCTGCTTCTCAGAAAGACAGACTCTGGGCAAAATGTTTAGGAAGTAGCATGTTTGTTTGGACCCCTCCAGCAGCTACCAGCAGGACACGTTCTCRTAACTCTGTAGAGGGCTCTTCATCTGGAGAGGAAAAACAAGTCCATTCAAAGGCAGGGAGTGGGAGGAAAACTACTGGAAGGAGAGAGTAGGAAACAGTGCAAAATATCAGTCTAGTTTTTTTTTGTCTAGGAAGCTATTTCTAGTAGTAGTAAATTATAGCCACTAAAATGAATAGACTCCTCAATCCCTTCAGTTTATTAACATTCTTGGCTGTTCCACAGAAGTTTAAGCAAGTTTAGTGAATTGCATCATGATTATTAACTTGAGAGAATACCCTCTAAGCATTTTTATTGTCCTTTTAATGTCTGATCTTGGGAATGTTACGGCTATAAAATGAATTATAATGATGTGCTAAATAGGAATAATCTCAGTCATTTTATTAAGCACTTGGTGAATGAAATGAAGATTACTGGTGCTGTATTTTCTATGAATACACTCCCTGAGTCTCCCTGAGACTTTGCTAAGGCACTGCACAACATATGTGCAAGTAAATGAGCAAGCAAACCATATGTTATAGCCTGAGATGACAGAATCTTAGTGATAATTTAAACCTGTTACAGCAATGTCTCACAAAACACTGAGCAAATCTTCTATGGCATTATTTCTCACATTGAAGTRACTGTCAGTAGCTCAAATGACAAAGTTGTTGTTGCCAGACATSAAACCATCTCATTCTGCCATCTTTTTTTCCAGTCTCTTGCATGTCTGTGTATTCATTTCCATGCCTCCCTAAGAAAAGAATGTTTCCTTTGAGGTGAAGGTTGATAACTTTGGTTAAACTCATATGACCTTTMTTCTATATTTTAAATTCTATTCTGTAAATATTTGTAGCGTAATCACCTGTAGAAAGTTTTAAAAGTACAGAAATATTAATACCTAAATACCATACCCAATGGGATGCAGCCACAAATGATGAGAAACCTGGCTGATGTCATTGCAAAGCCACTTGATTATCTTTGAAAGGTCATGGCAATTGGGAGAGGAATGCCAGAGGAGAGGACAGAGTAAATGTCATTCCTATGTTCAAGAAGAGCAATAAGGATGATCTGGGAAACTACAGGCTAGTAGCTTCACCTTGATCCCTGGGATGGTGATAGAGCAACCAATCCTGGACACTCTTTCCAGATATGCAAAGGACAGGAAGGTGATGGGTAGTAGTCAGCATGGATTTATGAAGGGAAAATGATGCATAACCAGCTGACAGTCTTCTGTGATGAAGTTAATGGCTTAATGGACAAAGAGAGTCTGGTGGATGTCTTTATTTTGACTTTAATAAGGCTTTTGATACTGTCTCCCATTACATCCTCATAGGCAAGCTGACAAAGTACAAACTAGATAAATGTTCAGTGAGGTGGACTGAAATCTGGCTGAACTCCTGGGCTCAGAAGGTTGCCATCAGCAATACAAAGTCCAGCCAGAGACCAATCACTAGAGATGTCCCCTCAGAAGCCAATACTGGGGCCAGCACCATTTGACATCTTCATTAATCACTTGGATGATGGGACAGAGCACACCCTCTGCAAGCATGGTGATGATACCAAACTGGGAGGAGTGGCTAATATAGCAAAGGGCTGTGCTGCCATTCAGAGGGACTTCAAAAAACTGGGGAGATGAGTAGAGGGAACCTCATGGAGTTCAACAAAGGCAAGTGCAGAGTGCTGCACCTTGGGAGGAATTACTCCATGCACCAGAACAGGTTGGGGGTTGACCTGTTGTAAAGCAGCTCTGCAGAGAAAGACCTGTGGGTCCTTGTGGACAATAAGTTGACCAAGAGCCAGCAATGTGCCCTTGTGGCCAAGAAGGCCAATGGTATCCTAGGGGGGGGCGGATCCTGAAAGAGTGTTGCCAGCAGGTTGAGGGAGGTGATCCTGCCCCTCTACTGAGCCCTGGGGAGGCCACACCTGGAGTCCTGTGTCCAGTTCTGGGCTCCCTGGCACAASAGAGACATGAAACTAATGGAGAGAGTCCAGCGCAGAACTATGCAGGTGATTAGAGGACTGGAGTATCTCTGCTATGAGGAAAGGCTGCAAGAGCTKGGTCTCTTTGGGCTGGAGCAGAGAAGGCTGMGAGGGGATCTTATCAATGTCTACAAATACCTTAAGGGAGGGTGTCAAGAGGATGAGGCCAGATTCTTTTCAGTGCTGCCCAGCAACAGGACAAGAGGCAACAGGCACAAACCGAACCACAGGAAGTTCCACCTGAATATGAGGAAAAACTGTTTTCCTATGAGGGTGACAGAGCACTGGAGGAGGTTGCCCAGAGAGGYTGTGGAGTCTTCTCCTTCTCTGGAGATGTTCMAAACCCGCCTGGATGCAACCCTATCTGACAYGCTCTAGGTGACCCTGTTTGAGCAGGGGGCTTGGACTAGATGATCTCTAGAGGTCCCTTCCAACCTCAACCATTCTGTGGTGCTGTGATTCTGTGATAACCTCATGCACCAAYAACAGGCTTGAGTGCAACTCAGCTGGAGAACAGCTTTGCAGAGAAGGCCCTGAGTGTTCTGGTGGTGGAAATGTTGACTTTGAGTGACAATGTGCACTTGTTGTAAAGAAGGCCAACAGCCTCCTGAGCTGCAGTAGGAARAGCATTGCCAGCAAGTCGAGAGAGGTAGTCCTTAAACTCTGCTTAGCCCTGATGAGGACACACCTGGAATACTGTGTCCAGTGGTGGGCTCCTTGGTACCAGAGAGACAYGGAGCTACTGGAATGAGTCTAGCAAAGCGCCACTAAGATGATTAAGGAACTTGAGCATCTAACGTACGAGGAGATGTTGAAACTTGAGACTCTTAAGCTGCAGAAGAGAAGACTGAGGGAGAATCTTACCAATGTTTATAAATATGCGAAGGGAGGGTATAAAGAGGAGAGGGACAAACTCTTCTCATTGGTGTCCAGTGACAGGAGGAGAGGCAGCAGGCACACACTGAAACACAAGAAGGTCCCTCTGACTCTGAGGAAAAATTTGTTTACTGTGAGGRTGGTCAAAYACTGGAACAGGTTGCCCAGAGAGATTTGGAAGTCTTCATCCTTGGAGATAATTAAAAACCTGACTGGACATGGTCCTGGGCAGCCTGCTCTGAGTGACCATGTTTGAGCGGAGCGGTTGAACTAGACGATCTCCCTAGGCCTCTTCCAACCTCATCTATTCTATGATTCTGGAAATGTGGGAAAGAACAGTTTTCCTCTTTGAAAATCTGTTAAAGCAGTATTACTTTTTACAGTGTRTCAAGATTTCTTCTTTTCAGAAGAATTTAGTCCTATGGTCCTATGGGATCTTTTCTTCTTATTATTATTCATTAGTTGAATTACAAGTTCTTTGGAGAAAGACACATCTTTTATTCTGTGTTTGTATAGTACCCCAGGTCCTTGAAGGAGGGTCTAGGGTATTTTTCCAATTCAAAGAACTGGTAGTTATGCACGTTGTGGTTATCACCTGTAACACATTGTGGCCAGATGGGAAGGGCAGGAGGCAAATGGCAATCAATGATTCGTGAACAGAAACTCCGTGAACGATTGACAGCTGGTTACACTAAGGCAAGCAGAATGCTAATTATAGRGAAATGACAAGTTAGAGAGTCAATCAATTTTCAGGAAGTGGTGGTTAAATGAGGCCTGAGGAATAGTTAGTTACTTAGTGTAGGGTCACAAGGTAGGGTCTGTAAGGTCAGGTGCTAGCAGAGAGTGAGCAGATGCAATGACAGGTATTGACCTGAGAGCAAGCTATGGAGAAGGGATATTTCCTCTGCCATGGCAAAGGAAGGAAATTTGATAGCAGCTTTGTTGTGTAGTTTCTTCATATAATACTGTACATTTAATGATAACCTGGAAATGTACTAAATTGTCCAAAGCTTATTGATTCCCTTTAATTTAATAACTAGATAATGCTAAAACTTAAGAACATCTGTAGAAATCAGTCATTTAGCACAAAATCTTGTATTAGCACTGAATTTTCAACTGTACTGGTTAGTAGTGTTTTTTGCAGGTGTTTGAAAAGGGCTTTCTGTTTTGTCCTCAGTTCTGAAATCTGGTTGTTACTGCAGGGATATAAACATGTTTTGTATCACAGACCACTATAATATTGGCCAACACTGTGATGATTAAGATAGCACAAGGGATAATGTACAGATTTTTTCAATTACTTTGGAATCTGAAAACCTGGGTTTTTTTCTATTGCTTTTCACAGTTTGGTAGACACTATTCAGGCAATTATAATTGTACATTAAATCAATGTGTTAACCACAGAATCAATATGTTAGAAACAAAAGGCGCCTGAAAAAATTGAGCCTGGAATATCCTAAAGTGAAGTAAAAGACAATTCTACGCATGCATGTGATTTTTCAGAAATAGATATCAAAACAATGAAAAACATATTTTGATGTAAAATGCTGATGCTTATTAATCTCTCTCCAAAAACTCACAGGGCAGCATACGAGCATATYGGCTTCGTGGGACTAGAGTTTAGTGGACAAGAAGCCCTGTGTCAGAGATCGCCCGCTGTTGCTCTTAGGGGTTTGTGAGCCAGGGCGCTGCTTGAGGGATGCCATGCGCAGAAGGTTTTTGTGGCTAGGCCTGAGTGCAAAAGCATGCAGCTTGGTGAGCTTTTTCTTACCATTTCAGAGTCTTTCCTAGCCTTAGCGCTGATGCAACTGAAACATCTGAGAACACAATTAATGAGATTTAAGCATATGCTTTAATTTCAGAGTTTTAATGAATGGATGGCAGCTTTAGTGCACAGGATAATCTAGCCCAGACCAGTCTTTGGGTATTTCAGTGGGACTAGAGGAAACATTTTGTCTTGCACTGTGCCTACCAGGGCTGTACCCCTAACCCAAGGGTTGCCCATGGGCTTCCTTGGCACGTGCTGAGGAAGAACTGTATTCCYCCAGCATGCCAAGAAAACACAGTATTGCTTCATACCCGATTCCACYGCAGGCTTCCTTACACACTGCCTGGCCCTGGCTTGGGGTGGTCCTGCTTTTACTGGAGCAAGGTGTGTKTCCTACTTGGGTAGGATTCATCAGACGAGGGCGATTAGAGCTCTGCAAAGTCCGTGATAGCTAGAAAAGATGGACAGGATTTTAAAATTTTCTCTCCCGTGGAGAAAGGGCGTGTGCTCTACTTGGTTTAAAAAAAACTCCCACCCTACATATCCAAACGTTATGGAGAGCTGAACTTAACCRTAGACTTTTGGACCATATTGGCAGTTTATGACTAGAGGGCATCGGGGTGGGGGGGGGAGAAAGAAAAAAGAAAAAGGCAATTCCCAGCAATCTGCTGCTGAAATTTATTAGATTTCTTGTTTTAACAAGGCTGCCAGCTGCTGCTCCGGGTGCCATGGAAACAGGTATTGCTGGGAAGGCTGCTTGAAACTACTTTCTGCTTCAGAGAAAGGAAAAAACAAAGCACACTTTTGGGGGATTATCTGTTTAAGGGCCTTTGCCCCTGCGTTTTAGCGATGCAAGTGGCCGAGTGAGCAAAAGGTGCCGACGGGCACCTGCGCAGGGCAGACGCCGGCAGCGCCGTGCTGGGGTGGGGGGCRAAGCGGTGAGTCTTAATTTGGGAGAGAGGTAAGTATCCAGCAGGAYGTGACAATTTTAAATTAAGTGCTAATCTCATCGGAGAATGCTCTTGCGGCTAAAGCATCGCACTGAAATTCTGGAAATCTCACTAAAAAGGCTCCATTTTTACAGAGAGTTGTGACCAGGCTGCTCAGCCCAGCTCAGCTAACGTGGAGGAAGGGGCTTTTCCTCCCGTCCTTGGCTCCTTGCGAGCTCCCCGTGCCGCTGGCGAGCCGCCGCGGGGCGCCTGGGCACGCTGCTCTCGCCGAGATGCTTCCGCTTTCTGCAGCGGTCGGCGAGCGAGCGACGCTTTCGGGCTCTGCAGAGGCGTTTGAGTGCTTCATATATCCCTCACCTTCTCTGCTGAACTTTTCAGCTGTTTACGCAGCCCAGCTACACAGAGTAAAGGGACAGAGAGATTTCTTTTCTCCAAATCCATGTCAGGAATTTCTCCACGATGCAGCTCCAGCTGCAGTCTGAGCTTCCTGGCTCCACGTGTATCTTGGCCTGAAWTACCTAACATTTAATGATCTTCTGTATAAGATGAGGAGAAGGCAGGAAAGAGTTTCAATAGGCACTGATTAGTTGCAATCCTGCAGAATGGAGCATTTTAACAATGTTGAGTTGTAGCAGCACTGAGCATTAGAATACCAGAAGACCCGAATGGAAGTTGCTTGCTCTGTTATTATTTCTAAATTAAGAAATAATTTCTAAATTAAGAAATAATAACACCAATAGCTGTGATAAAAATAGTGCAGTGAGAAACTTCCAGAGGATGAATTCTTTTGGGTCCATGTTTGCATTCTAGCTGATTTCTTGGGTGATGTAGCCTGCAGAGTCTGGGTTTCGTTATGCTCTCATCAGCTTGGGRTTCAGGGAGTTAATTGTCGTCTTCCTCAGCTACTGTCCAGCTTGCTGAAAACCCTCTTTCAGGAGGTACTCTGCTCACCAAAGACATGAARAGGGAGAAGATGGAAAAATACTGACATCACCAAGAACTCAAGCTTCTCCTTTTTTTTCTTGTACTCGGATATCCCAAATTTCAGTTCTTTTTACCCATTAAGTGCTAYCCCTTCTCCGTGTTCTTAATCAAGCATCATAATGAAACTTATGTTTTACCTCAGGAAATATTTGATGGRAATCAGCCCAATGAATTTTGATTTGAAACATGGGCAAGCGTGCTGTGCAGCAGCAATGTTTAGAGAGCGTTTGTTAGTATTGTTGTCATAGTGATCCTGTGATTGCTGCAATAAATGTACAAGAATGAAATTGGAGAGATTAGTGTGAGATTTTTCAGAAGATCTTACATGACAACAGTCATCTTTAACATATGATGGAGGTGATAATGATCACATTTCTATAAATGCTCTGAAATATTTCAGACTTATCTCTGTACAGCACGTGTCATTTGTTCTTCAGGTTATTTGGTAATACAGTAATTTGTTTTGCTTAACACTGTTTGATGTTTTTCCATTTTCTTTATATTTGATCCATGTTGTTTCTGTGCTTATGTGGCGATGAAGCCAAGGAGACAGTCTGGAGCAACATATCCTTGCATTCCATGCCTTCTCCATTTATTTCTATTTGCTCTGATTTTCAAGCTATATTGGAAAATAATTTAAATAAATCGGCACACAGGGTTCTGTTACAAACTTTGTGGAAAACCTAAATAACATTGGCAGGTAATAGAAAAAAATATTTAAAAACTATTATGTCTCCATTAAGATGTGTGCTGTAGAGTCTTCAACTGATTAGCAGCTTTCTAGCTCAGTGGAAATCAATTGCATAGAAAGATTTGAAAACAAAATCACTGGAGGCAATGTGGAAAACCTTGTCTTCTTTAGAATATGGAGAAAGTTTCTGGAAGACACTAGGATTTACTTACTGAAAACTGCCAAGGTTGATTGTGTAATTGTGTATTAGCCCTGCCCAGTCTAGATGATTGTAAGCATAAATATGTGGGTTTAACTATGCCAAAATGGGAAGACTGATTCCCTGTTCTTTGTTTTGTTTTGTTTTTATCAAATGTAATACTTCCTTTTCAAAATGCATAAGGAAGAAAGCAAGATCTCCTTCTTTGCTTAAACATGTGCTTCATACCTGATACAAATGGAGCATTAAAATACCCCTTGGGTGCAAGGGAAAACTATGATAATTTTTCTTCAGCTRCAAAGGCTGAGAAAGARAGAAAGAAAAAAGAAAACCCTGCAGTGTATAAGCAGCTTGCTATAGTTTCCAGTTGATATGGTATTTTTCAGCTGAGGCAAAATCTTAGGCATTTATTTTATGCTCTGACAATTACAAGCATAGCCCAAATGGAGACTGGCTCTTGTCATGGTCAGCTGGAAAGCTGCACAGTTTGCCAAGAGATGTGATAGCAATCCTAAAATTGGTACAAAAAAAAATTGTTTGGGTACACCTGTGAGGAAGGACTAACCTCACCGTGGGTGGGGTGGTGCACAGGGGAACAGAAGCTGGTGTGCAGTGTGCTTGCGCCTTTACTGCTTTGTGGACTGCGAGAAGATGACCCACAAGCTCTGGCTGTAACTTGCAAAACTCTGCTGCCTGACACAAACAGTTTGTATCAATTTTAAATTTAGGATTGCAAGTGGCAATTTGTGCAATAAATGAGGGGTGACTAGTAAAGCAAAAGACTGTTGCCAGCTGTAAACATGGAATTACCAAACTGAGTGAGCTAAATCACGCTGAGGAAGGAAAAGAGAATGGATAGAGAACAGGTCTCCAATAGAAACTAGCTTGTCCTCAAGTCTTGGACAGTTTTGTCCACTATACTATGTGACTGTGATAAAAAGGAAACTGGTATGGGGCTTTCTGATGGGGTTTCTTGGAAACTTTTGCAAGATTAAACTGCTCTAGCTCTGCTTTGGGGARCACTCTCACATGAACTGTTTGATGGTTCTGCTGGTCCAATTTGTCTTGCGCTAGGAGCTGTGTTACTCTACTGTAATCTCTTAAGACAAAGCATATGAAATAGTAACTTTAGCATGTGCACTCAATGCAAAGTCGTGTAAAAGGGGGAATATTTTAGGAGACTGATCAAGTGATACGATTACAGCAGAAATTGAGATATCTGTACGCRCACACACAGATACAWATTTAATCWCATCAGGCCAAAACCTTTTTTTGTTTTCTTCTGTTGCCTTTTTCTCTCTCTTTTTTTTTTTTCTTCCTCCTCTGAAAATTTTGCATCAGAAAGTATTGTTTTGGAAGGGATTTGTTGATCTTAGCRTGAAAACTCTCTGGTTAGAATCATAGTATCATAGAATTGTTGAGGTTGGAAGGGACCTCTGGAGATCATCTAGTCCAACCTCCCTGCTCAGCAGGGCCACCCAGAACATGTTAGACAGGGTTGCATCCAGGCAGGCCTTGAAGATCTCCAGAGAAGGGGACTCCACAACCTCTCTGGGCAACCTGYGCCAGTGCTCCGTCACTCTCACAGGGAAGAAATTCCCCCTCATGGTCAGGCAGAGCTTCCTGTGCTTCAGTTTCTGCCCATTGCCTCTAGTCCTGTCACATGGGACAACTGAAAAGAGTTTGTCCCTGTCCCCTTGACACCCTTCCTTCAGGTACTTGTACACATTGATCAGATCCCCCCTCAGTCTTCTCTCCCCCGGGCTGAAGAGGCCCAGCTCTCACAGCCGTTCCTCAGAGGGCAGGTGCTCCAGCCCTCTGATCATCTTTGGAGCCCTACGCTGGACTCTCTCCAGTAGCTCCCTGTCTCTCTTGTCCTGGGGAGCCCAGAACTGGACACANGAGGCCTCCCCAGGGCTGAGTAGAGGGGCAGGATCACCTCCCTTGGCCTTGCCAGACTCAATTCCAGCTGGGCCTTAGCCTTCCTCGCAGCATCTCTACATRCTCTGRCTGCATTCCTGTAATTYTCCCAAGTAGCCTGTCCCCTCTTCCACAGTCTGTGYAYTTTCTTCTTCKKTCTGAATTTGGCCARGAGCTCCTTGCTCACCCAGGCAGGTCTCCTGCCCCTTTTGCTGCAGTTCTTACTCAKAGGGATGCACCGCTCTTGAGCTTGGAGGAARTGMTGCTTGAATACTWGSCAGCTCTCCTGSACCCCCCTTCCCTCTAGGGCCTTAACCCATGAGACTCCACCAAGTAGATCTCTGAAGAGCCCAAAGTTYGCTCTCCTGAAGTCCAGGGTKGCARTCCTGCTTGTTGCCTTASTTCTTTCCTGCAGGATCCTGAACTCCACCATCTCGTGGTCACTGCAGCCAARGCTGCCCCCAACCTTCACATCTCTAACCAGTCCCTCTCTGTTGGTAAGGACAAGGTCCAGCAGGACACCCTTCCTCACAGGGTCCTCCACCCTTTATGACAAGGAGTTATCATCAGTGCGTTACTTGGTGTCTTGGGACTTTATGACATTCCAGAATTCCATTAAATTGTTTTATTTTATTTCTGAAAACCCAAGTGTACAGTCCTACCAATGAGCAAAATACCTGCCTTTCTGATCTGAAAAGATTTCACCTAACTTTCCTCTCAGCATGTTAACCTTCCAATAATCTCATTAAAGTTTGACATAACTTCTCCAGGTAACATGCCATCGTCTGCTTTGAAGATTTTATGCACATTAAATGATTTGGTGACCCGACTGAATCAGCTTCATTATATTTTTCAGTTGAAATTTACAGTCTCTCAGTTAAAAACTCTGGTATGAAAATCCATTCAGATAAAATGTAAATTTTCAAGAATGGCATCGTTAGCAAGCCTAAAAAATCCCTATCAAGGGAGTTTCCCTTAATAGCTTTTTTTCATCAGTTACAGCTGCCTGCTTCACAGAGCAATGAAAACCTTTGAAAAGATTTTCTGAGGATGGATTTACTACTTCTTTTTTTATTATTATTATTAATATATATTTATCTCTTCATAAAATACAGTAAACTTGTACAGCCCCCACTCTCCAAACTTATTTCTACAGTTTTGTGTTCCTTCTATTAAATGTCTCTATTTAATGTTCATGTATTACCTTTGTGCTTCCATTTGTTAGTCTCTTYTTTGACTGGAACATTTTAGCATTCTTTTTACGTATGACCCAATTGTAGACTTGTATTCACTGCCATTCACAATGTCTGATGTTCAGACAAATGAAACTTGTTTCTTTATTGGTTTGGTATTTGTTGTTTTCTTTTTAATGGCAATGGAAAAGTACTGGACATCTTGGTCTTCTGTTTCTTCACAATGATGGAAAGATGGAGATTTCCAAATCTTTCTGGAATAATTGGGTTGTTATTTTCCTGTGTCTCTGTGTGGAAGTGTCCAAAGCCTCTCACTTTCAATCACCCCCTGAAATGACTCTTAATAACACAGTTTGGCATTAAATGTGGGATGAAAAGTGTAATTCTCCTAGCGATGTCCTTATTTCCGTGCAGGAATTTTCCTCAGCTTGTCTGTGGCAGGACCTTCAGATCTTGGGATCTGATTCCTTTCCATGCTCAGCATGCCCATCTCTGCAAGGTTGGGTTTAGCCCTGCAGAGAGCTGCTGCAAAGGACACTAATGCACAAGAACTCTGCATGCATTTAAGCATGAGTAAAAAATAGGTGTCAGTGGAAGTTTTACCACATTTTAACAAGTTTTGGCTCAGGCTGAGCATGAAAGGGATACACAGGACAAAGTTGCAAATCCTTTGCAAGGTAATGACTATTTATCATGTTTTCCTGCATGAAATAACTAAATATTCTTTTTAGTATTATCTTGACAATGAATAGCCTAGACTGCTGTCATTGGTATTGTTTTCTTAAACCTCCATTGCATTGTATTACCACTGCATGTAACTTTTAAGACAGAATAAAAATAGGAAAGATTATAGCAAGGTTTATAAAGGACAAGTGTTGTGTCTTGTTGTCTCCAAGGTAAGAACCTGAAAAGACYTGCCTTTAACTTGTTTAAAAAACAGTGTTGTTGATTATCTAATTAAAATAATAATTTGTCTTACTTCCTTGAAGATGCAAACATCACCTTGTTAGTGTAGATTTTGCTTCCTTAATTTGGCCAGTTGGTCATGCAATACACCTTTTYTGTAATAGAATTGCTGTCACTCTACTGTGATCTGAGATTTGCACATTTGGACATTAATCTTGTAAGTCATGTGCTGGAGTTTGGAGCAAACTTGCTAGAAGTCATCTTTTAATAAAAGAAAGAGGAAAGCTGATCTTATGCACTGGTGAAATCTCAGATGTCAAAACACAATAATCTTTGATAGTTTTGTGTGACTGTGGACAACCCTCCTGAAGTAAATAGAGAGAGACATCACTTTCCCCAAATGAATAATTTGGGGTTTTTTTGAATTGACTTGTTTTAATGTGACTTCTGGTATCTAATCGTGACTTATATTATTTCTTTTTTGGAAAACATATTAATTGTATGCATTTTTTGATGGRTCTTAACTGAAATAATCTGAGTCTATAAATGCTCTTCTGCTTCTAGAAAGATATTTAGCTATTCAGATATCCTGATGACTGTAACAATTATAAATGGTTTGAACTTCCTTGTTTTGTATATCATGGTAATAAGATTATACACATGATTCTTGCAGCTGATTGAAAATGTTGAGCTGTGTTGCGGAGGAGTGAGGAGTGATGCCTTTGACTCATAAGAGAGAAGCAGCAATATGYTTTATTGAGGTCAGACAGTGATTTAACAAAGTTCAATCATAAATAAGAGTGATTTAACAGGGATTGWTGGCAAGATCCACTTGACTATTTACTGCGTGGAAGACAGGGTCAAATGAAAGTGTCAAGAAGAYCCTCTTGTTGAGCCAYGAGGTTCAGAATGGACCCTCTTGCTTTCCAAAYCCCTGCTCTGAGGAATCTGAGTGCAGCTGGATCCAATCTTAGTCTCAGACTTGGTCAACAGTTTATGTCTAAAGGATTATGTGCGCGATCAATCAGAGGTGCAACTTAGCAAAGTTTGCAAACTTTTAGTATGCTATTAGACTTTTAGTATGCTATTAGTCACTTACCAAGAATCTGTCACGGATAAGGCATCTCTTGACCTTGAGGGGTAACCTTGGGAGGYGTCCCTACTCAAGGGGAGATTCTGCCTGGCAGCCTGCTGCCRTGCAGGAGAGCTCAATGGGCTCTGGGCTGCCCCTTATTTATGGGGTAAGATGGTGGACTGATTGTCATATTTGCATACTAGATGGATTTTAGTTGGCACATGCTCARTTAGCCCCTGCCTATGTGCTGTTTGCAGAGAGGTCAGGTTAGGGGAAGGCGGAAAAGAGTACATCAGTGGGGCGGGGAGGAACAYACCATCACAAGCTGCCCTGGGGTTTATGCTGGCACACTGACATCTAATAAAATAATATGAATTGAATGTCAACAGAAATAGATCTTTGATTGGAGAACCTTCCTCTGAACGTCAATTTTCTCTACAAGTTCCTTTTCACCATTAATATTTAGGAACACAGGAAACCCCAGATATTACTGGAGTACCCAGAATGAGTAGGGAACTGGAAGATATGAGTGTTTACAATAATTTCAAATGAGAAATTTGGTGACAGATGAGATGGATGTGGGAGGTGAACAGAGCAAGGGGTATTTTGAAAACATAAGGCCTGAATTACTTTCCGATATTTCTCCTCCACTTGTTGCTTCAGTGTTCAGATCAGTRGGTGCTGAAACATCTATTTGACTATGAGTAAGATAAAACATACCAGAGGATATTCTTCTTCACCCCATGACTAGGGGCAGAAAAGTGGTTAGTCGTCTTTACTTTTCTATCCTTTTCCTTCCTTGATGCTTCAAGTATAAATCTATCATGCTGGTGGAAAAAGTGCAGTAAGACTTCAGTGGTTCTTGTTTCCTCCTTTGATTTTCTTAAGATTGGGCCAAATCCGAAGAAAAAAAAAATGAAAGGAAAATTGAGACCCTTCAGAACTCGTTAATAAAAATTCTCAAAATAGTTTCTTTTCATCTGACATTTTTATTATAGTTTCTTTTAAGACTAAGAGTAAAGGAAGAAAACTCGTGATAACAAAATAATGCAATCATTGATTCATATTTTACCAAAGTCCTCAAAATATATTCACAAACTTGAACAGGCAATGACTCAGTGATTTATCCTCCCCATTTTTAAAGTATCGATCAATGCTGAATTTCTTGGAGGAAATGGGGTTGAACAGAAGGTGTGTTTAAATAACCCATTGTCTAAAATATCGGTGGCTAGAGATAAGTATATTCAAAACAACCTGAAAGTGAACGTGAAATACTAAGCTGCCTTTCTCTAATGAGAGAATTGTAGCATCCAAGATCTATGAGTGAATGTCTCAGCAGGAGCTAAACGTTCCTGGTGTATATGAGGCAAAGGGATACTTGGTCTCATCCTTTTGAATGATTTCATTAGTAAAGAGATACTAAAAACAAAAATACGTGTTCAGCCCCTTAAATAACAGAAGACACTCTGAGAGCAAAAGTCCCGTCCTCCTTTCATTTTGCTTTGTTGCTCAATATGAGGGAAGCAGGTTTTATATTCTTTAAAAAAGAAACAAAATATAAATTAGTTTCCTAAAATTCCTCTGCTTTAGGAAAGGTAGTACTGTTAGATAGTAACTCATTTTATTTTCTGTTCACAAAAGATTTTTTTTTTTTTAAGGGGATGCCCTTTTGAAAACCATCCCTTAAATGCTTTGGGCTTTTTTGGTTGTCTGACAAGCTGATAAATCAGCTATTCTTTCTCATTCAAATAATGTTCAGAGGCAGTATTTCAACACCGCAGAATCTCAGCTACTGTATAATATGCTCCAAAAAAGGAACCYGTCAAACACAGTGTAGCTGTGAGTGATGTCTAATACAGCAGCTGAGAATAACCAGTCGTAAGTTTTTATTTAACGGTGTTAAGCACGGGGAAGAAATGTGGCTCTTCTGTCTSCTGGTGGCAGTCGTCAGAAGAGCCAGGCTGGAGTGAACCGTCAGCAGCAGCACGTGGTGCAGCACCAGGAGCGCGGTCAGCATCCCCTCACCCCAGGTTAGTTCTAGACTGCTCCGTGGTCCTCCAAGCCACTTTCAGTAACTGTCTGTGCATCAATATTATCATGATCTAGGAGCAGTAGGGAAAGCTACCAACATGCAGGAGCAGGTTACGGACATTCAAATTCTGCATGATTCTAACTGGCCTAATGCTGCCTCTTCCCCTTCCGCAACGGAAAGAAGCTGGCGTCCATAGGTACYATATTTCCTTCATCTTTGTGCCTCACTGGGAAATATAACTGCATTCACCCCGTGTTTCATATTTTTGGAAGTGTCTATCACCCTGTCTATGCACAGAGCGGGCACTAAAAGGTCAGGTTTAGAGTGAGCAGGGATCGACCAAAGAGATTAGGTAGTTGGAGAAAGTGGACTGGAGTGGTTTTAAAAACTGTCCGAAGCTTGTTTAAGTGCCCAGATACTGTAGAGTCTTTGAGGAGAGATTTATATAGTCCAAAGATTTTAACAATCCAAATTCTGTAAAGGGTTTCCCCATGTTTACACTGCTATGTCTAGAAATACTTGTTTCCTTCAGTTTTCCCCTCTCTGCTGTGTGTGCATTTTAAGTGGATAGTCAGGTTGGAAACCTTTTTCTTTTACTCTACATAAAGAGCATTGAGTAAGGGGGATATGCTGAGCTGGGTGTTATCCTATAAATGCTCAGCCAAAAAATAGAAATTTTATTAAGCACGCATTTAAGAAAGTAATATTTAACATTCTTTTTCCTATTCTTAGTGTTACTGCTTGGACTCTGCCAGCCAACTAGAGCAGGAAACTCCTTCAGCATTGCAGGTTAAAGGAGAGATGCAAAAAAATGTTGTAGCTGAGAGATGTGGGTACAGTGTTGCCAGGCAAATATGAGTCCCATTTAATTTGTTGATGTGCTCCATCTGTTTCATGCTTCTTGGATGCACCACTGAATTTTGTCTTGGAAAATGAAGTAAAATTAAAATACTGTTTTGTTAGCATTTACAAATGAAAATTTTAATTGCATTTAACAAATGTCTGAAAGTTCCTTTCTTATGCTAGTGTTGTGATTAAAAGTATACATTAATATTGTACAAGAAGAAATTATTTTTATATTGTGATTATCCTTCCTCAGAGATAAGGCTGTGTATAAGGCATCCAAACAACTCTAATCTTTCTCTGTGAAGCTGCCATGCTAAAAGAAGAGGGAGAGCAGGAGGGAGATATTGTCTCAAATATTTTCTGTGTAAGAGTACATTATGTCTTATCTGAGATCAGTGAATGCTTTGGGGGTAGATTCAAATCAGGACTTAGGCATGGCCTGTAGTTTTCAAATAAAACTGATCCAAAGAAATCTTCACTCAGAAGGGTGCCTGGCCCATGGGACACTTAATTGTATTGGATGCCTCTCTGGTTGGAGTGACATTTCCTCAAATGCTCCCAGTTTTCCCTACTGCACATACTCAAAACAGCCCTGATCTGGGGTCTGGCAAGTAGTTTTAGTCCAGGAGAGGATCTCAGCTCATAGGTGTGTATGGAGGACACCTAATGTTCACCATTAAACCATGTGGCAACTGGATGCAATAGTAGTTGCTTTTGTTCTGGAATAGTGGGGTGATGGTTCCTGTGTTTTGTGTGATAGCTCGATGTTTAGGTGCTTGTCCAAGAAAAAGGTACTCGGGCTGCAGTTGCTCTTCAAAGGACTCAGACCTGTGCTACTCTCCTCTTTCAGGAGCATACCCAACTAGCAGGCTACATGCTGGTGCTACACTGCCCATGTCCTGCTGACGCTAGGCTCCTGTTCAGCAAAGATGGCAAGAGTCACAGTGCTAGAAAATGAGCGAGCAGGATGGAGCCTGGTCCTAGCCTAGGGGCTCAGATATCCTGCCGGGATGGAAAGGATTTGGATTTTGTTCCCTATTCCCACAGCTATATCTGTTCTTACTTACTGACTGTTTAATATAAAACACATAACTAGGCCTAGGCTCCTCATCTACCAGTTATTTAAAAACAAAATAATGATTAAAAGGGGGGAAAAAGGGAATGAGAAACCTTTGACATGTTATCGTTCTTTACTGCTGGGAGACAAATACCCAAAGTGAATGCGAACTGTGGGAAGCTAACCAGCCGTCTTTCAGCAGGGCAATAATTGTCACATACTGTGGATACCATTCCTTTCTTCAACTGGGATGTTTCATTCATGTCAATTAATGGTTTCCATTGAGCTGCACAAATGCTTGCTTATTTGTCTTTTAATATTTCTGCTATACTTTTAGTTTCAGATACTTGTCTCATCCTTAATATTTCTTACCGCAGTGTGTCTTGTATGACAAAAAAGGTCATTTCTTACCAGCCTGCAGGAACAGCGCTGCATCATCTGTCTTTCTAGGACAGTGCGAGGTACTTGGCCATACCTTAACCACTGTTTGTCTTGCCATCTGTCTTGTTCCCATGTGTAACATCTAATTTGCACCTATAGTTATTAATAATTCTTTGGGGTCTCTTCTATTATCTTTTATTGGTTTCAGCAGGAATAAATCAGCTCATAGAACACTAAGGGAACTGTAGTRTTTAATGATGAAGAACGTAAATAATGATGAAGAACGTAAAAATGCACTTACAGTTTTTAAATATTAATTAAAATAGAAGGCAGGAACCATCATTTTTAATAGAAGTTTTTATGTGCTCAACAAAACTGGCATTACGCTGCCCCATTGTAGTTCACTGCTAAGGTGCCATGTGGGCTGGGGGCTTTTGGGGGTAGTGGGGCAGCCCCAGCCCCGGACACTGAGCATCGCCATGGGGACAAGGATGGGACAGGAAGGGCCAGATAACGTGGTCCATGGCCTGGCCTGGCATGGCTGCGGCACAGCTGCAAGTCAGCTTGGAGGTCCGAGGGCGAGAGCCTTAGTGCCAAAGCRGCTCACGTAAGGGGGCAGCCCCACTGAGCTCCCTGCAGCCCTTCCTGGCGCGACTGCGTGGGAATGAGGTGAGCGGTCCACGGGGACTGCTCTGAAGCAGGAGAGTCCATTTGCTGCTCGCAGATAAGAGTAGTCTGCAGCTTCTGACAGTGTTGTTAGCTYTGAAATTGTCACATTTGTCTGTCTGTGTGAAACTGCAGGTTGCAGGTCGAGTGTAATTATTCTGCATGGATAGTCCATATTTGTGCGTTTCCATTACAGCAAAACCTTTGGTCTTCTAAGTCACAAAGCATCGTTTCCGTGACAGACTCATGGATGATCATAAATAGGAGTATTTCTGGTTTAGAAATCAATTTTGGTTTTACTTTCTTCCAAAAATAATTTGTTTTGATGATACCTTTGGTTTTAGGCCTCAAATGTGAACAAAAAGCAGCATCACACTGATAGCAAAATCCATGCTTTATGTTTAACAGGAACTGAGGTTAGACCATCCATAGTACTCTTAAATTAAGAGATATGCCTCAGAGTTTTTAAAGAAATATACCCATCATTTAAACGAGGAAATTCTTCTCCACCGACTTCTCTTTGYGATCAGTAATACTCAAAGTCATGTCATTTCTTTTTCTATTTCAAACATAGTCCCGCTCAAGGCAATAAGTATTTAATTGGACAAATTTAAGAAACAAAAATATACACGAGTAGSTTAGTTACCTATATTCTATTCTTTCATCTAAGATGCTCTAAGTAAATTTCATTAACACCTTGATCTTACCTTCTGTAAGCTTACAGCCAGACTACCATAGAAGGATTCCCTGATTTTCCATTCTTGCAAAGCTGAAAATACTGTCTTAATTTCATTCCTGCRTTATTCACATATTCATGAAGGAAGGGGTTTCCCACTGTAGTGAAGTATTTCTCCTTCAGTTTTGGTCATTACTTGCAGGAAAAAAAAATGCTTTCTGACCCTGGGAGTTGTTTCATAACATGAAAAATAGTCTTTTTCCTATCAACTTATCAGCTCTTTAACATAAGATGAATTGAATCTGAATCTATCTCAATTATTTGGTGACTGTGGTTCATTTTAACTAATCACACTGCATTACAAGTTTGTAGATTAAGTACAGGGGCTGGCAGGGTGACTTCTGACTTCTGACAGTTACACTTGGCAGCTAAAAGTTTATGAAATAAAACTGTCTTGAGGGAAAATGAGGAAGAGATTTTTACTTTCCTGCCCTATTTAACTCTGAATGCAAAATTTTGACAGGACAGGAGGAAGTAGACAGGAATTAAAATATAGGAAATTCTAATTAAAAAAACTTTTGTACTATAAGGATGGTCAAGCACCGGTTGTCCAGAGAAGCTGTGAAGTCTCYATCCTTGGAGATATTCAAAACCTGACTGGACATAACCCTGGGCAGCCTGCTGTGGGTGACCGTGTTCGAGCAGTGGGTGGATTTGGTGGGACTAGATGCTCTGCTCTCCAGAGGTCCCTGCCAATTCTCTGATTCTGTGAAAATGCCATCAGGAAGAAGTTAGGGGGACACTGTGCACACCTGTGTGTTTAACATATGTGTCGTCTGCATCCCGGTCTACTTAGGCAAAAATGATGAAAAACGAGAGAAATTGCAAAAATATCCCCCAAATGCTATATGCTTTCCGCTCTGATGGAGTCGAATGTTATTTAAATGAAAGAGAAGTGTCTATTTCAATGAGCTTTCACACCTAAAAGCTGAATATTACTATTCATTACTTTTTAAGTTAAATTTGGAAGAATTGTATTCTAAGGCATTTCCTTAGAATTTATGATAAAGGTGGAAAAAATAAACAACCGAAAAAAAGGTGATGGTTGCAACACAGTATGAGATTTATCTTGTTGAGTTTGTGTCTAGCTTCCTGTTTTGTTTTTATTGTTTCATCCTCCTCTCCCGTAGTTTAATGTTAGAAATCATTTTAACCTTTGCTGCAGCCTACTGACTTTCCCCTTAAATTGTTTTTCTTTACTGTGTTATATATGTTCATTTTCCCTGTGCTCTTCTGTCCCTGTTGAAGCCTCTTACTGCAGCCTGAGAGAAAGGAGCAGTGGTTGTACTAACTTCTCTGTATCAGAGAAAATTAGCTGTAGGCAAGGAGCAGGGTGGCTAGCAGAGGCAAAGTGAAGGTACCAGGCGAATGCAATAGCAGCTGAGTGCATTTGTGTCAGTTCTAAGCATGACTGCAACTGCAGAGGTTACCACTAAGAGCAAACCCTCGTGCCATGCTCTGGTGGGTAAAATGTCTGCAAGGGACTCGTTCACAGAAACTGCTCTTTGAAGTCTTCCCTAGCAATTTCCCCGGGAGGGAAGATGAAGATGAGCTGGCCTGAGGCTCGGTTCCCACGGCGGTTTTATGTTAAGCAAKACGGAGCATGCTGCAGGAGTCGAGACGTTCTCTTCTTAATAATAGCTGTCTCTCCTATTTTGTTCATTACCAAAATGATGAGCCCTGTTAAAGCACCTTAAAGAAAATATTCCTTGTGCAATATTCTGCTGCTGCAGCAGAAATGACTGTTTAGTTTTATGATCAACAGTTTAAATATGGCATTATCTCTCTATTCTCAGTGTGCAAAGGCTGAGCAGAGCTGGCTACAGCGGGTAAGAGATGCAGTACCAGCTTTGCAGTTTTCCTGCGTAGCAACTACAGTGTGTTATACTGTCTCTCACCACTGATGAATAGGATTGGAGATACTGAATATACCTGGTGACTTCCTGTGKGGGGGGCATGGCAGTGAGGGGTGAAGTTGTTAGTAATTCTGCTCAACTGTCCAAATCATGTTTTTCTTTCTGCCTTTCCAAAGTTTCCTGGCTGGTGTATTGTCGTAAACCCAGATTAAGGGAAAATTCATGGTTCAGGGAAAAATTCAATTGTTTGGTATACCGGTAGGTTACCTGACCTAGAAATTCTTCCGTAAGTATTTCTATGTATCTTAAAAAACAGAAATGATCTCTTGCTTTGTTTGTTAAGTCATACATGAAAGAAAAAGGAAAGATAAAATAGAAAGAGAAGGCAGCACTTCTTTTTGGTGATGATGTTTTTGATGGATGGTTCTCTGAGGATCTGACTGAACTCAAGGTAATACCTACCAAATTAAGATAAATCATTGGTGAAGGGTTCACGCAGTAAATGCCCCAAATCAATTACGCTCACATGGAGATCTATTCGTCCGTCCCTTCCTGTTCAGTCTATCTAGTTTCTTTTAATGGCTCTTTATCATTCCCAACACAGGCTATATTTTAAGGTGGTGGTACAGTTTCTGGCAGTTTGCATCAAAATCGGAGTTATTTCTCATACGTGAGGAGTCCCTTTCCCCTTTCCTTATGCTGAGTCCAACCACCTTAAGTGAGTTTTATACAGTTTCTTCCAAGAAAATCTCCAAGAGTCCAGAACAGTAAAACTGCAGTATGAATATCGACACCCTTCCGTAGGGGTTAAATTACTTTTGTCATCACCTTTCCTTATCAGCACCACAACAGCCTGATGAAGACTCCTATATGAAAAAGAGAGAGAAAAAAAGAGATCATCAGGGTGTAAGAATGTACAGTTGAAAAAGCTCCAATGAAAAAGTGATAATGAGGAAACTCTCTGTTGAACTATTTTCAGGGAAATCTAGCGGAGATAGAGACTGACTATATTAGATTCTCTCCTTGTTCCTAGGGAAAGATAGTCCATTTATGGTCAGTGTCTACATGAAGTAGAAAAGGGAGGCGGAGCAAGAAGTGAAGGAAGAACCATAACGGGCAAATCATGGTTGAGAATTGAGTCCACGCTTGCTAAAGTTTCCTCATTTTTTTAATTAGGAGGTCACCTTACATTTCCAAACAAGAAACAATTTCATGGTGAGCAGCTGAGTCCTCTCCACCTCTTACCGTCTACTGTCTTATCATGTTAGTACTGTAAAAGATTGGTCATGTTGGTCACTGACCAATTCATCGCTACAAATATTGCAAAATAATCAACAAAGTAGGCAAAGCATTCCAAGGGAATAGCAAATCCTAACGCAGATGAGTTAGTTAGTTTTCATTATATCTGTGAGTGACTGTAGCATCAGAGTGGCCAGGAAATCACTACAGCTAATGTCAAATAAATGTCTGATAACAAGATTTGGTATTTATGTTAAACGTCTGTATTTGTTGATAGGGTGAACTGGACCCATGTCTTTCTCAAGAAAAAAAAAAAAAGGAAAAATAGTCTTTTTGGAAAGAAGTGAAATATGGGCTTTTCCAAAAAAAAGTGCTAAAGATGTCACTGCCCATTTTTAATGATAGAAATGGTCTCCAAACTAAGATGAAACTTCTTAGATGATGATTAAAAAGAAAACTAAAAGAGCTGAATGGGATCTTAGGATGCAGAAGAAAATGTCATAGGTTGCTTGAATCTGAGACATGTGCAGAAATTTTCTCCTGGAATTCAGCTCCCACAAAAGCCAATAATCTCATTTTAGGCAAGCCTCATTTTTATGCCTGTTAAAAGGCTTCAGTAAGCGGTAGTAAACACCACAAGTACTCAGTATCGCAAAGCCCAAGCAAGGGCTGAAAACTGGACAATGAAGAGGTCACTGAGACTCATCTCATGAAATTTTATTTTAAAGTATTTTATAAGTTAGAGTATTAGTTGATGAGGCTTTATTCGTACAGAAGAAGTCAGGCACCTACAGAGAATGGTGCCTTTGTTTTCTGAAACATTATTTTCAAGCTGTGTTGTTCTCAGGTGACTCTCTCTTCTTTCACCATAGAAAGAGCCCGCTCATCTAGATTAGAAGGGGCACCTAACCATAAACCAACTAAAAAGTGAGGTGAGATGAGTTCACCCTCAAATTTCCATTCCAAAAATATGTKGTACAAAACCACACCTGGTAACTCCAAAGGTAACAGTTATGAATTATAAGGCTATATTTTGAATTAAGAATATATGTATTGAATCCTATGTACTGTCAAATTCTTGACAAAATTAGACTCACCGGGACTAGCAACAGATGAAGGGTTAATTTCGTAAGATTATATTTCTCAGTTCAGATGTTTATTACTATTTTAATCCACATAAATTTTACTTCCTTTTTGCAGAAATATACATTTCATTTGGCAGCTGGATCTGGGTTTCTGTTTTTCAATTTAAGGGAGTTATCTATTTGTAAATCAGGTTAGYACAAAGTGCATCTTCCTTCACATAAATTATGTATATGTCTATGCTTAATACATGGTCAGCAATCTATTTTAAAACTTCTGGTGTGTACAAATGAGAAGGGAGGATTGCAGTTTTCCTTCGTTGGCTTCCTGACTTTGGCAGTTGTAAATGGGAAGAGGGCTTACCATCAGAAATGGAGCATTACTCGAAAAATAAACTAAGTTACCTGCTTTAACTTGYGCCTGGGGCTGTAATCCTTCTTTGTTTTTCATATGATTTTTCAGTTGGTGAAACTGTGTTGAGAATGATCTTATTTGGTCATTCTCTAGACTTCAGCACCAGTTCTCTCTCCAGAGTGAAATATTGGCAGTTAATGTATAAAAATCCAGCCAGTGGACTCCAACACTAAATGGAGATATACTGAATGTGCTGGTATGCTGAAATGCCGTATTTATGTGGCTGAAAATGTTACCATGATTTGATGCGATGAATGACAATACCAGTATTTCCCCTGTTGGCATAAAAAGCCAGCCTATCCTTAGCTCATTTTTGTGGCTGTTTTAAGTTCAGGGTCTCTGAATCCAAGATTAATGTAATTCCTGGGAGAATCCACTGCATGACAGAAGGTGGCAGTGAGACATTACTATCTTTGCACTGAAGTTGCCATATTTTGCTCGAGGGTCAGATTTCTAGCATGTATTCAGAAGAGGCTGAACTCTGCAACCCGTAAAGGCAATGGCAATGTTAAGCAGCCCCTGAGGATGGAGAGAGATCACCTTCTTTTTAAAAGGTCATCCCCAAACAGCTCCGTGGTGGGGTTTGCACTTGCACATGCTCACAGGAAGCKGGCTGGCCAAGACTTTTTGAGTTGTCCTGTAAAGTGTGCTTCACGTGTGACTTTACCATGCATTCCTCACTCATGCTGTTTTTCTTTAAGCACCTCCGTGGAGAATATGAAAACAAGCTAAAGGGAAGCAGCTGTTACTATTCTCTCCCTGTTGTAGGGCGCGTCTAGCCCCACGGTGAGCCAGAACTGGCCGACCCCATCTGCTGATGCATAGCGTGGAGTTGCATTTGTCAAATGAGGGACCCCCCATACCTCTGCCATTTGTTGAGGTGTATTAGTTTCCCCATTCATAGATTCTTAACAATTATTTCGGCCCTGGGCTCGAGTTTCTGYCGATAAAGCTTGATACATGCAATACTTCAGGTCTTTAAGAACAGAGACTCATTGTAGTGCCTGTGAATTTCATTGACCGCCACTGGTAATTTGTCCAAAGCAAGTAGCTAGTGTAYAAATCCTTAGTTCTGTGGAAATACCCATGTGTACAAAATTAAAGTAGGTAAAAATCTAWACGCTTGCAGGAGTTTGGGGTGAATTTCTTGGCTTCTATATTGAACTTTTCTTCTGCTGGTATTAATAAATATTTGGGGTTGTTGCAGCTGCAGTCAGACAACTTCTGTAACACATAGATTAGTAATACRTTGATAGAAATTTGTCTGTATCTTTGTTAATAATATAAGAAACAATATAGTGATTAATAGATTACACAAGTTACACTCAGTGTACAGCCAGATATGTCAAGAATAAGTTAAACATCCCACCAAGGTCCAAAATGATGGAAATCAGAACAGACTCTTCAAGCACATGCTTGCTTATCATGGAAAAGAACTAAGAGGTGCTGGAATACTGGGATTTTTAGATGAATAATGCAATTAAATAGCAAGAAATCTGTATTTCATTATTAGAGAAGGGCCTTCCTCTGTATTATTGATTCCTAAATAAAAAGTTAAAATCTTAATTATGAGGTAATTAAGGAAAAAGATGACCCACAGAACACTAAATTGAAGTCATCCGCATATATTTGTAAGCACAGTTATCATCACCTCATTTTTAAAATAAGGTCAGATTGTTAGAAGGGCTTCAGTTAACAGAATAATTTATTCTCTCTCTCGCTCTTTCTCTTTAAATAACAATTTGTAAAGAAAAAAAAGGGGAATAATACAGGGAAATATATATAACAATATAAAATAACAGGGAAATACAACAGGGAAATAATATTTATTAAAAATTCAGGGAAATAAACTGCAGTCCTGTACACAAATAAAATTTTAAAATTACTAGTGATTATCTGTTGAGTGCTCTAAAAATCCGTCATTACATACTACTACTTGACATGGTTTTCCATTCAGGTACTTTTCTCTGCCCTTTATGGCTCTCGTAGGCAAAGCACAATTTTTTTACTCCCTGATGTAATTTCCATTCTTTTTAATAGGGAATTCACTTTAGTTACATCTAGCAGAGAATTTATCCTACAATGTTTTATGGGAGCACTAACTTGATTCATTAAAAAAAAAATTTTTTTGTTACATTAATTTCCCAGTTGGACTTTTCCAGCCTTTAAGCGTCGGGGGAAGGAATGAGTGTTTCTCAGATATATCATCAAGAACTGCTGATACCAGAAATAACTAGTTTGATAGATCAAGCACTGAAGCTGCCTCTAGTTTTCTAACACGATTCAAGTCACCTCCTTGTTTGGCATGGCTTCAGCATTACACAGGAGAGGGAAATCTATTTTAAATATAGGTAAATGACTTTAGATAGACTTTATTCCTTTGGAGATAAAAAGCTTATTTTCACATTTTTGATAARTAAAATGAGATGACTTCACATAAAATAAATTTTAAATTAGAAATTTCAGCTGGGCAGATAATACCACAAAGACTGTTTTTGTTAGATTTCCAGTCTGCGGTCTCAATCTGCAGATGTCACTCAGACAAAGAAACAGTTTAAAAATGTAGGGACTGAGCCCAACTCTTAGACTTACCCAGCTGTACTTGTCTTTTTGACTTCCCTTAACGTAGAAAGAAAGAGGCAGGTCAATATAAGGGAAAGTGATTCATGCCAGAGAAATGGAGCAGTTCTATTTTTTACCTAAATTTGGGCTTCAGAGAAGCATTTGCATTCTTACCATTGGTTATGGCTGAAGATACCTATTCAAAATAAATTCTAGTCCAGAAAAAACATATTTGAATTCTTTTGGCTTTTAAGATTACAAGCTTCTTTTTCATTTTGCACTTGTTCTATGGCACAGTATGTCTTTAAACTTCAGTGCAAAAGTTTCTCCTGTTTAGGATACTACCCACGTTTATGAGTAGGTCACTGAATGGACCTTTTCCCCTCACAAGACAGAATTAAAAAAGAATTTAAAAAGACAGCAGTACAGAGTTCAAAAATATGTTTGGCACTTGCATTTCCAAAACTCTGTGCTACCCTTTCTTTCACTGAGCAATCTCTTCAGGAGTTTTCTCCCCTGAATCATTGAGGTGGCAGTGGCAATGACACTGTGCATGAGTAATCGCAGAGAAAACTAATCTTAGAAGACTATGTGAAGTCAGGCTTGTTTTCTGTGAGCAATCCTGAAAAATCTGCCACTGACTTAATTAGAGTAGATCAAGGTATAAAGTCTGCGGAGCGTTCTGGAGCCGTCAATGAAATTTTCTCAAGCTAAGGGTGGAAAATATAAGCTGAATGCTGAATGAGGTTTCTGTGTGGCAGGATGAAAGGAAAACAATGTCCTCCTCAGGTGATTTTGCAAATATTGAAACCACAAAAGCCCGTTGATGATTGTATTTTGTGCAGTTTTCTACCAGAATTAACAGAAAATGCGGACAAGGCATGAAAAATAAACAACAAATTCAAATGCTTTTATGGTCATTTGGCACATGTTGCTCTGTGTGAATTCAATAAATCAATGTTCGGTTGTCTCTGTTGGCCRCAGTCCTGCCCAGTCTATCTTTGGGATGTAGGAGTAAAGGACTCCATAAAGGACTTCAGTGATTTTTTTTTCTCAGTTAAATTTAATCACTTCTGTTAACTTATATGATGATAATCCTCAGACATGCAGAATTACTCACCGTCATTAGTCGTTGGAAGAGTATAAATGTCTAATCAGTCTTGAGCTCGCGGGTAAGCGGATAGAGCAGTGTTTGGGGGAATTCTCATCCTTCCAGGCTCACTGTTTCTCCGAGGTACCTCATCAGCCTGTGTTTCATTCCCARAGCAGTCTGTCTTGTACTTGCTGAAGTCTGTTGGTAAACCTTTCTTGCCTGAAGCAAATTGAAGATTGCACCTCAGCAGACTGATACTGTTTCTCACCTAAACCAGTACAAATTCTGACCCAACCTGACTTATTCCATAAGTAGTCATAGTTTTATAGCAGTCTAAAATGAGAATTAGCTCCAGACATTTTAATTTTCAGAGACAGGAGGTTTAAATTTAATGCATACAATTAATGAGAATTAAAATTACTCAAATTACAATAAAATAATCCTTCAGGGCATAAGGATTTAGATGAAGAATGATCTGTTTCCAAAAGTACCACTGTTGACGTAGAAAATTTTAATATTCCATGCAGTTTAAATCAATTCTTGTTAAAACTTTAATTTCTAATTGACATAAAACAGCTCACAGATTGAAACCCTAAGGAAAATACAGTTGATAAAACTTTACAGATATGCCACTTTAATAACAGCAATAAAATCTCCACTTTTGAAATGCAGCACAACTTTGATCAAACATTATTAGAATAGGCCTTCTCCTTAAGACTGTTTATTCTTTTGCAGAGGGAGGACTGCTAAAGTCTAATAAAAATGTTTCAAGTAACATCCTTCATATAGAAGCAATTGATTCCAGGTTATTTGAGGAATAACAGATTTAATACGTATTTGTATTTCAGGCAATTTTTCCCCTTGTCTTCCCACTATCTTAAAAACAGTCCTGGGAAGCGATTGATTACCTTCAATGTGGAAAAAGATTCCAACTCTACTCAAATCAAAGGCTGTGTTTACATTTTACCTTAAATTCAGGGAGTTTCCAGAAGCGTTGGGTATAACAATTTTTTCTTTAAAATTTGAGTACGTTGCAGTGGTACAAGAGTTACTTCCTAGTTAGAAGAGCCTTTTGTCTGGGGTAAACCAAAGTGAGTCCCCAAAGAGCAATAGTAATTTAAAGTGAACAGATCCTCAGGACCGGTATTTCTGCGGAGGTGCCGGTTTATGCCGTGTTTTACTCCCCTCTGGTCCAGGAATCCCTAGGCACTGAGGAGGAGCGCGGGACGAAGAAGGTGGCGTGAGGACGCTGCCGCCTGCTTTTCCGCGGGGAGCGGAGGGTTTTCCCAGCGAGGCCGAGGGATGGCGCAGCAAGCCCGAAGCCTCGGTCTGAAAAGCAAGGCGGCCGCATCGTTCAGCGTAAAAGTATTCCTCGTCCTCAGGTGAGTGCGTTTACGGAGAACTCGCGTATGGAGACACCTCACAGCGAGTCCGGCGTGCCCCGCAGCGTCCTGACGCCGTGCCCGCTGCACGTGCCCYGCGGGGGACAGCCGCTCTGCCGTTCTCATGCCGACTTCTGTTACCTTGCCAGTAACTCCGGAGCAGTATCTGGGGTTCAAATGCTAGCAGCACCTTGTGCTATGTAAAGCAATAGTTGAGGTACAGCTATGGACAGGACTGGTGGTGCTTGCTGTTTCGCTGGGCATAAAACACTTATTCTTTGTCAAAATGTGAATGACACAGTCTTCAGCCTCTGACAAATCCTGACATAACTGTGCAATCAAACATATTAAAAAAAAGGCACAAACAGCTGGTTCATTATTAAACAGCAGGAAAAAAAAGGATCTTTTACATGCTGCTTGCTTATTTACTTCTTTTCCAGTGACCAAGTTCAACTGTTGTCCATAGTAATGGGAAAGACAACTGATGCTTGTGAAAGCTCTGTTTGGTCCAAGAGGAGGCAACAACGGGCGCATTGTTAGAGTTAATTTTTGTCCAGGTCAAACTGAATAGAAGCGGAAATTGGGCACAAAGGAATCCTTCATTCATACTCATTAATACTAGGTRACTCCTCTGACATTTGGTGCAAGGATACAATACTGTAGAAAACAGTGTTATCCCTGCCAGGGAGTTAAGAAACACTCCATATAAGAAAAAACTACCTCAGCTTTCTGGGTTAGACCCAATATATGGAATCGGATATAAAAACTTTCTACTCTAGCCGTGGAGGAACAGGTAACAAGTCTGAGGTGCTGATGTTTTTCCTGAATGCTGTACAATATATTGTATCAAATAAGTAACCTCACCTTCAGCATAGCACTCTTAAAATGCCTTTGGGGAGCCCCGCAGGTGGGCACCACCTCAGCCTGCTGATGAGGTTGTTACTACCCACAGCTGTTGCTGTGCCGAGGCTGCAGGTTATGAGGACTCCTTCTTCCTGCTCCAGCTTGTTTGCGTTACTCTAGCCCCTAAAGGTCCTTTTATCTGGGGACCGTAGTGAGTGGTTTCTCTGTCTGGAAAGAAGCAAGGTAAGAGCTGAGCCGCAAGAAGTGAAGGTAAGGGCTGAGCAGGGAGGCTGCGTTTTGGTAGAGGGCGGGCAACAGTGCAGCGTGGCTTTCATGTGCAGCGCTGTAGCTGTCTCTAGGAAGTGTTAGACTGACCTGGAAGTGAGAAATATAAATTGGACTAAGTAATCTTTATATCATATTTGGATTTACTTAACCGGTTGCGTGTTTTGATAAGCTGTGGTTATATGTGTGTTACTAGGATTGCAATTGTTTGGTCTGTTAAAATGTTGGAAATCTCATCAGACAGCTGCAAAATACTCTCAGTGCTTCCAGCTGAACTGTGGTGGTGGAGTCTTAATTAGACTTAAATTGATATGTCTGAATCTGTGGAAAAACTTATTTTACTTTTTTGCTCTTGAAGTGCAATTGAGAAGGGTGGTTCTTTAACATCAGTGTCTAATGTTTCTTTAAATATTAATAATGGAGGASTGTGTGACAGCAAAGCATTTGTTATATGAGTTAGCTGTTGTTTGGGCAGAGAAGTCACTCTTGTCTAATTGGATCAATATGGAATTATTGTGGCAAAAAAAATCAAGTTTTTAGTTGCTCTCAACAGCTTGGAGAAACTCGGGAAAGGTTRTAAGAGTAAGATGTGAACATCTAAGTGTTTTTAAGCAGAAATTCACGTACGGAGCAATTGAACTATTCTATTTTTGCTTTTTGAGCCTCTTGTAGGTAGATCTTATTGCTTGCTTTTAGCCATAGTCACTGCTTCTACAATCTCGCTTTCCATTTCTGCCTGCTCTGATCACCTTCATCTTTATTCAGCAGCCTTTTCCAAGCCGTACTCATTTGCCTTGCTGCCTGCTAAATGAAACACAAGGTTAAACCAAAAGCATTGCTATCTTCCTCGCRTTCTTTTCTGCGTCTCGTTTACCCGAACTCTCTTGGCCCATTTGCTTGCTTAGTATCCTGCCAGCCCGCCCACGCAATGGTTCAGTTCTCAGCCATGCTGAGCCACGTCAGCTGCTTCCAGCATCAGTGAGTTGGTGTGTAAACAGGCACATGGTGCCTGCTGCCTGCTTGTGGAAGCCACGTGAGTTAGGGCCAAATGAAGATGGTGTAGCCCAGCACCACAGCAGATCTGCACCTGCTCCCTGCAGAGCCCAGGCAGCAGGTCWGCAATGCTCAGTGCCTCCAGCTGGAACCCCTGAATATTAGCTACCTGCGAGTCACTAATGGAGAAATGCTAARAGTGAGTGTTTAAAATCCTGGAAACCTGGGGGCTTTCAGTCTTGGATGTTTCTTGTGGTTCTTGCAATGCTTCTTGTTGGGAATAGCAGCCTCTCCTTTCTAACAGGATGGAGGGGATGTTTTCCTTGAATAAAGATGTGATGCCACTTGTAGGTGGAGGAAACGGAAAACAGGGTTTCAGCTCCTCTGTTTGGGAGGGTTCAGACCTGTTTGGTCTCCTCCTTCCTTTTCTCCACTCCTCCTCAGGAGTAGGAGGTTCTGTCTCAGGGTAGTGAAATTTTCTCCTTGTTGTGTGACAAGTGGAAAAGAGTTGAAGACAGTGGGCAGAAGGGGGATTCTGGCTGTCCAACCTAGCGATAGCAGCCTTTGCTGGGGGAATTGGCAAAACTGGTTCAGCTTGCGCTCTGGAGGGTTACTTCCACATTGTCCCCAGGATGCTATAGCAGCATTGCAAAAGACTGAAGCTCCTCTTTTGTTTATTTTGGTACAGTCATTAAGAAATACTTTTCTAAATGTAGATTCCCGAGGGTTAAAATATCACCTTTGTTACTTTTTTATTATTTTCTACAGTTCAATTGAAAGTAATATTTTTATCTGACTCCAGTCAGCTATAAAATTTAATCTCTAATAAAGCTGTCAGTCTTGCCTTCCTGCATGTAGGAGTTTGTCATGTTTTGCATGAGGAGGTGATGCAATCGATTCGGCCAACTCTAGGTATTTTTGCGGCAGTCTTGCAACACAGTGATTCTCCTCTCTGCTCAGGCCTACCAGAATGCTGTCTTGCTTTCTAGTCCTGTTAGTGTATACTATGAGCTTTACCCTCAAAATACAAGTTGTTCCTCTTCTTCTAGGGTACTTGTGACTCTTTAAGAAGAACTTGGGAAATTCTGATAGCTAATTGCTCTTCATACTTCATTGCTGTTCTTGTCCTCAGGAGTTTTCTCTTGAGCTGTCTACCTAATTCTAGACCAAGGTTTAGTATGTTCAATCTCCCCACATGCACACAAACAAAAATATCTGTTTCCTCTGAAAACACTTGTTACAGCAAGAGCGAATTTATGTATTCTCAGAATTTTTGTGGAGAGAGGGTAAAGTGCAATAACAATTCTCTTAACTTTATTTGAAGTGTTGTAATTATGTAGTAAACGTCAGACGTGTTCTCTTTCTACTTGGAAAACTTCAAATAAAGATGTTATATCTATGCTAGACTCATCTGTGCTTGGAATTAAATGTTTATTTAAAAAAAAAAAAAAAAAACACTAAGCTACTGTTACAGGAAATGGATGTTCTCTACCCAAGAAGCAAGTAATACCTTTTTGCCTTAGAACTCCAGCATTTTCTACGCCCTGTCTTACAGAAAGCCATTACTGACATGAGTCAAGGTAAAACTAATTTTTTTCTACTGATATGTTTGTCTGCCTTCATATACTTAAAGTATCTATGCTGTGCACCTCAAGTGGTGAAAATCTTTAGAAATGTTTCCAGTTGATAACATTGATTCCTCTTCCTGGGCAGGAAAATGAAATTTAAGCTGAAGTCAGCTCTTTGTATTGAATTCCTGTGGGGGGAAAAAGAACCATTTAAGCTAAACGCATATCACTTAGACACTGGTTTYCAGACAGGCTGAATCACCTTCTGGAGGCCCTTCCGTGTATAACTACTTAGAAGTTAGTTGCCTAATCTAAACTTCCTATGTTAGAGTTAAGTAGAGCCAGTTTTGAGCRTCATGTTGGCTTTGATGCTCCGTGGCCAAATAGTACGTCGTGTCTATTGAGCAGAGAATGCACTATAAAGCAGCTAAAAAAGCGCTGTAACAGTCTTGATACTTCACAGTGTGAATATCTAACTTTCTTTGTAAGGGGAGAGAAACAGTTTTTTCCATGTGGGTCACTAATGGTATTTTGGGATATTTCTAACCTCCTTTCTGAGGAGGGATAGAAGGGTGGAGCAAAAAACCTTTAGCTGCGCTGCCGGAGATGTAGTATGTTAAGAATTTTTAAGGAATAGGAGATAAGTAGAAGAAATCCAGACAGCACGCTTCTGTTTTGTTAGYCGACTTTCTGAGCTTCAGAAATACCGTGGCCAGCATGCTATATTTGATCTCTGGCATCAGTTGAGAGAGCAGGTCTAATGGCGCTTCTGCCAAGCAGCTGTCAGGTTGGCAGCCCGGTTCATTATTCACCTGCTCGCAAAACAGGGCTACACTATTCTGGCTTTCAAAGGCTTGTTTCAAACCTTACCGTTACTTGCCAAAAATATGGGGAGATAATGGCCTACAAAAGAAGCCAAACTGCTTTTCTTGGGAATGTAGCTGCTTTTTTTTTTTTTTTTTTTTTTTTAATGGGACTGTCCTAGCCCATGTTCAAGCAGGCCCAAAATGTGGCTTGTTTTTCTCCGTCTCCCCACGCTGGTCGCTTGATTCTTCTCAAAAGGTTTAGAACATCTCTACTTCACACATTCAAAAGACTAAATAGTTTTTGCATTCTTTTATTAGCAGATTTGTTGATATTGTAGCTAAGCTTCCATGYGAGTTTGAAGGCGAGAAGTGTATGCAGAACTTCAGTAGCTGTATGCTTGTTTCTTKGCTCTTTTTTTGGTGCCTTGCAGCGGTGTCTTGTACCTTGTCTCGTATCCTCAAAGAAGGAGCAAGGCAGCACAAAATCAAAACTGTTACTGAGAGTGGGAGTCTTACAAGGAAGTTGGAGATGGAAATTCGTGCGTCCAAAGAAAGAATACGGTAGTATAGCGGTGTTTTTTGATAACCGTAGGTAGTTTATTCATCAATTAAATTCTTTGTTTGCTTTTCACACTAGATACGAAAAGAGTCAATAAAGAGGGAAAGTGTTGTCTCTTAAGGGGCTGTTGAAAAAGAAGTTACCACCCAGAAGGTCGATCTGTTCTACAAATCGGTACTTTGTTCATTTGCTCACGTGCGTGTTTGCCATCTGAAAAGAGCGGAGTGGAAAGCAATCTTGAGCTTTTTGGCTACACCTGAGCAGCACGCAAGATGGGCAAACATAAYGTCTCCCGAAGCACGTGTGAGAGCCTCCAGCATAACCTAGACCAAGTGCACGTGATCCAGGATACCCAATGTAGTAGACGGTGATTACAGAAATATCAGGACCTTTTAAATGTGGCTTTCTTACTGTATAAATTCTTATTCAAGTAGTAAAATGGGGTAAAGGTACTACTCTCATTTAAGGAACAAGCTGGTTTCCTATCTGCAGGAAAAAAAATCTCTGCAATATGTGCAGACAAAATCTGATTTTTAACTACTATCTGAATATATTTAATTTTTATTTATTTTTGAGCTAGAGTCTCATCTCTGGCTGCTTAATGTATATTTTGGGGATTGGGTTTATAAATCTAATTAAAGGAAAAGCAGGGAGGGGAATAAAATGGGAGGACAGCCAAGAGGACTGAGTTCTAGCAACTCCTGCTATGCGTTTTAAAGTTTTGTTTCTGGATAATTCGAATTCGAAGTGGCCTAACCTACTTGAAATCAGAATAGCAGCATTTTAAATCCACTTACTGCTTCTGTATAGTGCTTCAGAAGAATACTAGGCAGCAGCAATTCCAGTGTTAAGAGCTGAGCGGGTTATGACAGTGGATGGATGTCTGGAGGAAGGTTTTGATTAATGTTATGGCATTGTTCTCAAAAGTTTTAAAGCTTCCTAAAACATTTGCCATACGTTGTTTGCAAATAAATAGTAAGAAAATACGTGCAACAGTTTGTAAATATCTTTTCTTCTGCACGGATTGCCTACGAAACGGACCGTTACTGTTTTCTGTTTGAATTCATGTTTAATACGCAAATTATTTCACTAGTCTGAAAATTAATAGCAGCTTCAGTGGAGGCATTTCAATGTGCGAAATACATGTTTAATAGCTTGTGAGGATCCAAGTCAGAAGAGCTAGTGTAGAACTCTAAAATACTAACATGGACTTGTATTAGAAGCCTATTTTAAAGAATTTATTGAAAATGATGTTCTCTGAAAGAGAGTAGATAAGTTAAATACTAAGGTTTCAAATTCGGTTGTTACCTAACCATACACCTATGAAATGAGGTGGAGGTGGAGATGTTGGTAATAAATCAAATGTGTTTTTTTTAATAATAAGGATCTGATTTGCAATGTTTTAATTCCTGAAACTATTTTAAGTTTCCCCCTTCTTTTACGGTACAGAAATCACAAATGTAAACTACTTTTGTTTTTTGCAAAATAAACTACCAAAGCGAATGTCRGATTTACAAATACACTCCTAGCACCTTATGCTAATTTGGTATTTGTGGATAGCTGTCGCCTCTTCTTTTTCCTTTATGTTCAGAATTATTGCAAAGGTTCCATTTTGTCATTTCCTTTTTTCCAAGGACGGACGAAAGCCAAGCTAGTGCTTAATTACAAGTACAACTCACAGTATTCCATTAAAGTGATATTTCCTAAAAATTCCTGCAAAATCCCAAAGCTGACTAATGATGTCTGATGCCTGCTGATTGAAATTATGACTAACGGGATAATAGCTGTCACGGGTACTCGTTAAAGTTGCCACCTCACGTAATCAAATATAAGATGCGCATTTAACAAACAGCAGTTGTGTTTCTTAGCGGTCGGCTGCGTATGTTAGTGTTGTGATAATTTGAAAAATGTTTGTAACAAATATCTAAGCGCCCCTCATCCAACCGTCGATCCCTTTTCTTAGCACCCGGGTTGAAGGGAAACATAATGAAACAAGGAAGATGAAATGAACGTATAAATAAACGAAGTAAAAGTTAATTTCTCACCTTATTTAAGAAGAATAAAAAATATAATCTTCAGAAAAATCAATTCGGAGTCAGTTTGCACAGTATTAAAACAAACGTGCAAATTAAAACAAGCATTTGCACAGAGAAAAATTCTCAGAATTTCCTTATAAGTGGAAGGACAAATGGTGAATAAAATCTGTTCATTGCTATGACTTCATATATAAGGCATTTACACCAGCAGCAGATCATCTACTGGATTTGTTTATGCCCCTTGAGAGAGGCTTTTGGTCTCTCAATACGCCAGACATGTTAGCATATAGGGCTAGGAGGTGGCTGGAGGCAACTTGAATTCCCTGGTTAAATATATTTATTTATTATATATCAAATCTAATGAGCTATTGTAAGATCCTGCTGCCACAGGGTTTTTCATAACCGTGGAGACTGACACAGGGCTCTTCCCGGTCTCTGGCTCCCTGCTGTCCCTCSCTCACTTGGAGGCACCTCTCGCCCATCTGCAACTTGAGTGTCCTATCTCTAGTATTCCTCTTATCGCGGAGACTCTCTCAAATGAAGAAGAGGGAGACAAGGCTGAGATCTGTGGGCTTTCCAAGGGGTGGAGGCAAGGTGAGCTTTTCTAGGAGCGGCGTCCTCGCTTTTGTCTGCTCCTGCGGAAAGCCGAGACCGTCCAGCCTCACGTGAGGTGAAGCCCAGTACAGCCAGGGGGATGGGGTTCCTCCCCACAAATTTGCTCCAAAAACAGGAGAAATCCTCTGAAACCTGCCTCCTCTCGAGGTCTGGGGCCCAAACTTCTGCAACATATTGAGAGCCCAAGTCCTCTCCTAAGTACTTTTCATTTTTTTTTTTTTCTCCCCCCCCCCCCCCGCTTAAACCTCTTTGTAGAGATACTTTTTCCTACCTTCCTTTTGCTATTGTATATGGYATGGAGTGGCTAATCRCCTCTCTGGGACAATTGTGCTTTAGGAAATTAGGAGGTCTAACAAAGCACCGGAAGAACACCTCCGAATGCTGGCTGCTGTGCTGTRTATTGCAGTAACTTCGTTAGCTTGTTACCAGAGCACCAGACACTTCAGCTTCTGCCCTGAAATACTGAATTCTGTGTTTACGCTTAGCTCCGGATGCCAGTAGCATGCCAATGTGTAAATACGGCCAACTTTTTCTGAGGCTTAGCTAAGGCTTCCGGACATGCCCGGTACGCCACGCTTGTCCCGCCTCCCGTCCTAGCCAGCTCGGGATGTAGGGGAAGGGATTTGCCGCAGAGAGCCTGGCTACGATTCGGAGTTTGTACGTGTCGAAGAAGGATTCATAGGACCAAACGGGGATCGTCTGGGTTGAAGATCTGGAGCCCTGTAAATCACAGACAACCATGCAGTCGATGTCCTTGATACAGGTAGGAGGACACATTAACTGCATTTCCTTGTTTTTATGTAATTGCTAACAGTCATAACCTTTGTCTTGATGACCTCTTCCAGCAGTCAGTTTCCCTGGGTTAGCTTGGAAGATCCTGACCACGTAGGCACCGCTAAAGAAAGGAAAAGGAAACTTTCCAAACCTTGTAACGGGCAATGAAAATAGCTGAAAGGGAGCTCTGCCGGAGAACGATTTCGAAGACAGAAATGACTCTCTCCGGCTGGAGACACAAGAAATGGTTTTTGAAAGGGGACGGTGCGGAACGATGAAGGTCAGAGAAGAGCATTCTGCTTAATCTGCATTCCTTGATTATTTTAATGAGCTCTTCTGATTATTCACCCAATTATATAGTAGCTTAAATTGATTTCCACTCGCGAACACAGTGCCCGCTCCCGAGTAAAACTTGCCGGAGGGACCTTTGCAGTTCTTCACTTCTACAATATTTTGTGATGTTTTCTAAACCTGTTGTAGGTGTCCATTACTTTTATAATAAATCTCAGGCGTTTGTTAGATACCTCTGAATGTAAGATACATTACGGGTGGATTTTGAGATGCTAATGCAGACTCAAGTCTAATGAAAAAGAACTTACTACACAAATATTAGGAGTGACTTTCTGGGACATAGTCAATGAAATACTTTGATCCGTACCGGTTCATGATCCGGTCTGGTGTTGACTGTTACTTAGACAAGAGATTGAAGATCTAYTAGGGTCTTAGTTTTCTTCAATACCCTTGAAATTCCTGGAAGCGAAGCCTAGCATTCACCAAAGGGTCACTTTGTTCTCAGCTCCCCTAATTTTTCTTTTTCTCCCCTCCCCTTCYGTCTCACTCTAAGGTTTGAGGACTCAATGTGCTTCACCCGYGATATAAAATGTTGTCCTGCAGGTGCTCGGCTCCTCTTGGGTTTTGGCCTCGCGCTTCAGCAGTTAGAGAGCAACCGGCATTTAATCTCAGGAACGCGTCTTAAGGGASCGTAGGATGTGCTTCTCTCTGGGGTTAACGGTGCTGGGTTAAAATAAGGACAAAACCGTTCTGTTTTCACTAGACATAGCAGCTGACGTTTAGACCTCTCCAAGCTTTTTCTYGCAACTAATTCTGAGCTAGTTTTGTCTTCTCTGTGTGTGGTGGGTTTTTGGTATTTTTTTTTTCTCCCTCCTCCTCCTTATCCAGGCTAATTACCTTCAGTTGGCTAACAGTCTTTTCCAGATTAGACAAATCTTAGTTAGCCTGATTATCTATCTGTGTTAATTGYGGGCAGTCTCATTTATGTGCGTTCAGTAAAACAGTTGTTCATAAGCTCTTTATCTGCAGTCCAAAAGACATTTGTGATTGAGAGTGAATATTCTTGAAATCGGTCTCTCTGCTCCCCGAAATTACAATTTCAATGTTATATGTTGAGATTCAGAAAGCTGGGCCCCCTCTGAAATCAACTATGCCTGCCGTTTGAGACCTGGACTTGCGGGTGTAGGGAGGGGTCTACGTAACCTTTCTTTCTGAAATCAGTACTGCCATATTAGCTTGCTTTGACCGAAGGCCAATGTCCCTGCTTTCCCTCAGAAATGATTATCGGGCGGAAGGAATAAATCACAAATGAAATTTTTCCATCAGAGCTGCTGAAGCCAGCTGTTGTGCGGAATTTGGAGAATATCTGCTTCTGTTGCACACCAGTGAAAGCTTTTTAATCCAAATATGATGACAGTCTGTAAAGATAAACAATTACGGAATCATTAGCTAAGATTTTCAGCTGTCTGACTTATTTTCCAATATGCGGGTAGCGGATAAATGAACTATCAAGCGGCTTGTAAATCCCTGGCCTTTTGGAGCTCGTCTCTGATTCACATAACCACGACTCTAATTTAGAGGAAACTATACTTACCTTAGCGGCTTTCCCATCTGGAACTTGCCATCCTTTGCCTAGTCTCCCTGGTTATTCCGTGACTTTGTTACCCTGTTTGAATCCAGCAGAGGCTGAGTCTCTAGATTTACATTTAAACCTTCCGTATGCTATAACACCGTTTGGAATTACTAGCTTTGTTGCCAAATAACAGGGTACATGTTGGTATCGACTTTGTTGCAGTAATGGCAATGTTTTGAAGTCCTCTTGGATCTGTAACTACGCCGTGGGTCCTTGTGCAATTTATTTCCTCAAAGCTTTCGCTTAGAAGAGTTTTGAGCAAAAAAAATGTAGCAGTTCACCAACACAGGCCTGYACAGGCACTTAAAGAGCCTCGCAACTACTGTCCGGCGATGTCRCCGGTCGTCCTCCGCTCCCCGCGCGCGCCGTCTCCTCTCGCTGCTGCATTTGGCAAACTGGCACGTAGTCGCGTGGCTTCAGCCTCGGTGACGGTAAGGTGCCGTAGCGCTCGTTTTGCTAAAGGGATATTTATGCCTTAGAAGCCAGGAGCAAGTTCAAACTCCTTAAATATTTACAGAGCTGGCAGAAATGTATAATGCAAACYGCAGATACTGTTATAGGTCATTAGCATATGGCAAAATAGTGGCTGGCCTGCCTTGTTCTGGACTGACAGTTAAGGTAAATCCTGTGACAGACACGAAAATGCTTAGTTGCCTACTCTTCTGAGAATTTAGCTCTCAATCACGCAGCTGTAAATCCAGACATGCTGATTTCTCTCCGTTTCTGTTCCGGCGTCGCGCTTCAGGAGCCGGGACGTAAGAAGCCCACAGGGTCAGGAGGGAAAACGCCGCCGTGCGAGATCATCCGGTAAGGCTGGTAAACATTTCACGTAGATGTTCTGGTTACTGTTGCAGGTGGGTTGAGAATGGATTATGAGAGGGGGAGAAGGCAAACGGAGGAAAGATAGATTACAATTAGATCCGCTGGACTACATAGTTCAAACACGATCRTATTTCTCAAAAACCAATGCTCTAGTCAAAGGGTCAGAGAAGGAAGAGTGCCCTTGCCAGACGAGGATAAGTGCRCGTTGTTGTCTGATAGCCTTGTTAACTTTGTTACATGTCTGTAAATGAGATACTGTGACCTACAAAATATTGCTTTAAAAAACTGTCTTGAATATAGTCATAAATATTATGATACTTTTAAGAAATATGTTTTGTAGAAAGTTGCTCTGCAAATGAGGTTGATCCAATGGAGAGCCACAAAAACGAGAGTCCCTCTCACCCCTGGTTCAAAAGCAAACTAGTCTTCAGTAGTATATGGATGGGCCGCCTTTATAACAGACCCGGAAAAAAAAACGAAAGGTTTGTAAATAGTAGTATAAGGTTCCATTAGTATTTCAGAACTGCTAGCTACAGCTATTTTGCAAAAGGCTATTAGCCTTAAAGGGMAAAGTTAGGGACACTAGCTATATACTAACAATAATTTTAATGCTTACAGTGTAACTTATCTGAGAGTATTCACCTTGCAGCAGACTTGCTATTGCAGTAACTTTAATGCCAAAAGCTGGGCGCTGTCGGGCGTGTATGGATTTTGAGGAGAAGCACCGTTCGTGCTGCRACGGCCCGTACGAAATGTTAGCTAACCCTCCGGCAAAAACCTGTAACCGGGTCAGGCCCGATTCAGAGCTGCGTGCTGCTCGCTCTCCGGGCTGCGTCCGCGGGCGACGTCGTTCCCATCTGGTTAGGGACCGCTGTGGTTGCAGGAGGTCCCGCTCAGGCAGATCGCAACCCCTCCGCACCCCCAAAGGGGAGCTGTTGGGAAAGGCCCCTCCAAGCCGAGGCCTGATGAGCAGCATTTCCTTGTCTCCTTCGGAGTTCCCGAAGAGCTGCAGTTACTTGCCTTGCCCTTCTGTGACCCCCCGGGCAGAGCAGATGATTCGGAGGAGGAGCGGGCCGCCCTTCTTTAGGACCGAAGCCCTTGCTAATACGGAGGTACGTTTCAAGGCTCTCGCAGCAGGAACCGTCCCGCGTACCGTATCTTCTTCCAAATTTCACTGCAGCGGTGAGCGGCTTCAGTCTCCTTCAGTCTCTCCGGCAGTGCGAAAGGTCCCTCCCGACCCCTGTCTAAGTGGCCTCTCTCGGAGGATTTCTAAGCCCGGCAGAAAGAGCAGTTAAAAAAAAAAGGGGGGGGGGGGAGGTGTGGGGGTAAAACCCAAGTGGCTTTGTTTTTTTCTCTTCCCCTCTGTGCAGTGACTACAGCTGAGGAAAGGGGACTCTGGGTATTTTTCCACTGCGCTGCAGCGATTGCTGGCTGAGGGTGCAGCCATGTATGCCTRGATATCAGCTGTGCTGGCAGCTGCTCAGAGTCGCACAGGCAAGCCGGCAGGCTGCTTGCACAGCAGGGATGGGCGACACTGAGGCAAGGACTTGAGAGGGCCTGCTTCTGGGGTCACCCAACTCCTGAACTTTGCAGAGGCTGGCAATTGCCATCAGCCGCTTTGAGGAAGGCGAGACCTTCCTTCGGGGTGAGAAATGCTCCCTGTTTTGGCCGAGCTGGTGTGTTAGCATTTTGTAGCTCTGAGGGTCGGTGGCTGGATTATAGCAGTTCTTAGGTCAAGGAAGAATTGGTCACTGACTACCTGAAATGGGGTCTTGCCAATCCTTGCTCAGACTTTGAATCCCTGGGATCTGGAGGACAGGAAAGCAAGTTAACTGTGCTTGCAGCAGCAAGATCCTGCCATTAACTAGCAGCTGCTGGCTCACAAGTACGTACTTGTGCTACCGGCCAGGGCTCAAAGGTCTGCAAAATGCTGGCTACCTGAACAGTGGGATATCACAGCTGCTTCTGGGAGTGCAGCAGCAGTGGGCACTATTTTTTACAGAAAGGTAAGCTGTGGCCATTTCCGATGTGTAAAATCCTGTAGTAGCCCAGACCTAGCGCGCTCTGCTGTGTCTGAAGGGAGCGGGAAGGAGCCTGATGACCGGCATACCTTCTCCCCCCAAATGGCGGTGCACTCACTGAGAAAGGTAGAGACGAGTATGGGCTGCTTTCCTCCTTGCTCCTGCATCACAGGAGCACTTGATTGGTCTAGGCTTTTTTCTCCACGTACGGAAAGTCTTTTCAGATGAAATTATTTCAAGACCCCTGAGATATTTGCTCCGAGATTGCAACCTGTTACTAGCAGCAGCTGCTGTATCTCTTATTCAAGGTGCAAGAACTGTCTGTGTAGTGCCCGTTACCCTTGTGCGAGTCACCACCAGTTTGAATTTATCCTTAGTATTTAATAGATGCCTGAATAACCAAGTAATAAGGATAAATTCAGGCATCTATTAAATACTGTCTTGGGCCTGGCACATAACTGTGGTTTTTTTCAGAGAACATAGYGCATCTCTCCATGTTTGCAGATGTACTGTCTTGCACCCTGTGTGTGCAGGGTCTCTTCTAGGCTGTTTCACAGAATCAGTAAGGTTGGAAGGGACCTCTGGAGATCATCTAATCTGACCTCCCCTGCTCAGCAGGGTCACCCAGAGCATGTCAGACAGGGTTGCATCCAGGCAGGCCTTGAAGATCTCCAGAGAAGGAGACTCCACAACCTCTCTGGGCAACCTGTGCCAGGGCTCCGTCACTCTCACAGGGAAGAAATTCCCCCCTCACGGTCAGGCAGAGCTTCCTGTGCTTCAATTTCTGCCCATTGCCTCTTGTCCTGTCACATGGGACAACTGAAAAGAGTTTGTCCCCATCCCCTCGACACCCTCCCTTCAGGTACTTGTACACATTGATCAGATTCCCCCTCAGTCTGCTCTTCCCCAGGCTGAACAGGCCCAGCTCTCGCAGCCGTTCCTCAGAGGGCAGGTGCTCCAGCCCTCTGATCATCCTCATAGCCCTACACTGGGCTCTCTCCAGTAGCTCCCTGTCTCTCGTCCTGGGGAGCCCAGAACTGGACACAGGACTTGAGAGGAGGCCTCCCCAGGGCTGAGGAGAGGGGCAGGATCACCTCCCTCCATCTGCTGGCAACACTCTTCCCAACGCACCCCAGGAGACCATTGGCCTTCTCGGCCACAGGGGCACGTTGCTGGCTCATGGCCAACCTGTCGTCCACCAGCACTCCCAGGTCGCTCTCTGCAGAGCTGCTCTCCAGCAGGTCAGCCCCCAGCTTGTACTGGTGCCTAGGGTTATTCCGCCCCAGGTGCAGGACTCTGCACTTGCCCTTGTTGAACCTCAGGAGGTTCCTCTCTGCCCAACTCTCCAGCCTGTCCAGGTCTCTCTGAATGGCAGCACAGCCCTCAGGTGTATCAGCCACTCCTCCCAGCTTGGTATCATCAGCAGACTTTCTGAGGAGGCACTCTGTCCCCTCATCCAGGTCACTGCTGAACAAGCTGAACAGGATGGGACCCAGCACTGAGCCCTGGGGGATGCCACTAGCCGCAGGCCTCCAACTAGACTCTGCGCCAGTGATGACGACCCTCTGAGCTCTGCCTTTCGGCCGGTTCTTAATCCACCTCACTGTCCGCTCGTCTAACCCGCACTTCCTGAGCTTCTCTAGGAGGATGTTATGGGAGACAGTGTCCAAAGCCTTGCTGAAGGCAAGGGACACAACGTCCACTGCTCTCCCCTCCTCTACCCGGCCAGACGGAATTCCATCAGGGAGGGCTCTCGGATTGGTTAGGCAGGATTTCCCCTTGGTGAATCCATGCTGCCTACTCCTCATCACCTTTTCCTCCATAGGTCTGGAGATGACATCCAGAATGAGCTGTTCCATCACCTTTCCAGGGATGGAGGTGAGGCTGACTGGCCTATAGTTGCCTGGGCCCTCCTTCTTGCCCTTCTTGAAGACCGGAGTGACACTGGCTTTCTCCCAGTCCTCAGGCACCTCTCCAGGTCTCCAGGACCTTTCAAAGATGGTGGAGAGTGGCCTGGCAACAGCATCCGCCAGCTCCCTCAGTCCCCGGGGGTGCATCCCTTCCGGGCCCATGGATTTGCGGATGACAAGTTTGCCTAAAGGATCTCTAACGTGATCCAACGCGACGAAGGGAAAGCCTTCCTTTCTTCGGACTTTCTCTCCTGTCTGCAGGCYCTGGGATTCCTGRGGGCTGCCCTTTGCCTTCTTTGCCTCAGTCTTTATTGCTTTCAGTACTGCTGCCTTCAATGCCATGCCTCGGATGTGATCCAGAGGGACAGCAAGGACAGAGATGTTCCTGCAGYGTAGGTGACGAAGGTGGTAAAGCAAATGCTTCAGAAGCAGCAGTGTTTTTCATTTCCAGGGAAAATCGAAGCGTYCCCTGCCTCTGCTGCGCTCGGGGAGGACTTGCAAATGCCTCAGCGCTCTACCCTCTTCTCTTTTCCCAGCAATACCTCTCTGCTGCAGCTCTTTGCTGCTTGCCTCGAGTCAGCACTCCTGTGTCTTAATACCTCTGGCTAGAGGTATTAAAGGGCTGACCTCTGAATATAGAAAGCACAAAGGTACTGTAGGTATCACTGCTCTTCCAGTTCTCACCTGATRTAGGCAATTTCTCATTTTTTCCGCYTAATCTTTTAATTTTCAACACAGTATTATTRYTMYWARTGWWWYRAKTRTAYAMTYRWRTYAWYWSSWGYRWWARRMKGWYRWCMKYYTWWYAYWRKTRKTRWMACAAAACTTTWASMKTKWRYWRYWMRMKSTWACTTTTTTSTKWWRWWWKYTKTTWAMYWAGAGGCTTTAAACACTCTTTAAGCTGAAGTGTTTTTTAAATACTTTCACCTTCAAAAAAAAAGGTACRGTCCAGTTATGCATTTTGGAGGTTAGGCAAGGTATGTACATTGCTTCACGTAATTCACTTTAAAAGGTAAATATGACACGAGACACTTCACAGAACGCACAAGAACACAGAAGTACCTTTTAGAGATCTCTACGTACACCAAGCACTGCAACTTCTCTGATAATAGAATTGAATTATATCCACTTGTGTAGTGGAATCTGCTGGCAGGGAAAGAACGTGACCCCTTTCTCCCAGCTGATCCTGAACATGTTTTCTGATGTGAAGGGATTACGCAAATACTGTGATTTTTTGTAAAAGCTTGGAAGTGTGTTAGATAGCCAGAACAGCAGATTGAGAAAGATACGTGAGAATCTGGCACCGCTAAGACGGCTAGTTTGCCTGAATTCGTTTCAATTCTGTATCATGCCCGCCAATGAGGTGATATTGGGAGTGAAAGCCGTTTTCAGGACTTGCTTCGTCAGCTGTTTAATGCCCCTTAAAGCTTGGGGCATGCAGGTTTGCTTTTCCCTCTCTTTGACTGAGACCCCCCCCCTTCAGTTTAGCAATAAAGAAGCCGCAGTTATCAAGCTTTGCTAAAGGGTATTTTACTGTACAGTAAACATCACCAACTTCTACACTTGGGTTGATTATGTGGTATTTGGGTGGGGGGGTGAGTTTTGTTTTTTTTTTTTTTTTTTCGTCCTGGTAATAGCCCCAGATTTAGTGCACCTGTTCTTGAATGCAGTGGGATGTAWGGACACATCATGGCCTTGCTTCTGATCCCATACCGGCGTGTCATTACGTAGTAGGTAGAACGAGTATTCCCAGCTGTGTGTACCTACGTGTCTCGGAGTAAGGAAGTATTTTACCGTGGCTAAGATTTCTAAGTTCAGGGATCGGTGGAAAGGAGAGAGGGAACGTGTTGAGGAAAGAGATGAGCTGATGAGCTGGACCTAGGTGTGCTGATCGGACAGGTACGGTTTGGGGGATATTGTTGAATCCGCATTGGTCCCTGAAACGAGACGTGGCTGGAGCGTCGCTGAAGTCATTGTCATTGAATAGGTGCCGAAGGCTGCGAAGTAGGATTTTCAGAATGTCTGCCGAGCCCGGTGGGCACCTGCTTGTTCACCAGTAAGTTTCCMTGTATGTTTTAAGCTTGTGTGTGGTTTTTTTTTGTGTGTGTGTGTGTGCATGTGTGCTCTGAACTCATTCCTAGGCTCAGTCTGCTAGACAAACTGGAAAAAGTTAATCAGGTTTTTCAGATATCCAAAGGCCCATCTGGCCTCCTCAAAGTACATGTAACACACAATGCCGGGGGCAGCGCATAAAGCAATTGGCAGGGGTGATGTTCGTTCAGAGAGATGGCAAGGGGTACAGRGCTGTGATGCCAGACCCTAGCCGGAGATGTGGGCGACCAAGGTTCAGTTTTCCTCCTTTCTCCGGAGGGGGATCAGACTTGTAACAGCTCCTGCCGGAGGCAGCAGACCCTGGCATYGCCCTTTGCAGGTTTTCCAGGTGCCCGGCTCAGGTCTGTGGCTTCCGTTGAGGGACACTGGAAATCGGGAGCTGTTCTGCAAGTGTTACGACCGAAGTCGCTTTCAGCCGCAGCCTCGTCTCTGACTCTCGCAGGCGTGCCGTGAGGACAGGCCGAGCCGCCTGGCGAAGCGCTGGAGGCCCCTCTCCAAAGCCCCTGCTGCTCTCAGAAGAACAGCCGCTACTTGTGCGGTCTCGTGCGTGGTGCATGCGGCACGTGCGAGCGTGTACTGGAAGAGCCAGGCCTGCTTTCAGTCGGAGCAGTACCTTTCTGTCTGACTAACAGGAGGGAAGGGGGCATGCATTAAGGAGGGACAGAGAGTTCAGCGTGGCAGGACGCGTTCCTAAAAGAAAAGGYTTTGCTGCAGACCGGCCGTCTGACCGCCAGCCAAGAACAGCAAGACAGTTAATCATGTGCGAAGCACGTCTGACAGGCGGTCGCATTGAAATTGCATAATGTTTTGATTTAATTTTTTTCAACACCGTAACCAATCTCAAGCTTTGCACAACGAGGACTGTGTGACGGCTCTGTCCAACACTTTACATTCCTGAGCTACTCTGGGTAGTTAAACAAGGTCTTTGTCGTCGGATTACGATAGCACCCTCGCCGTGATCTGTGTGGCTYGTGGTCTGCTTTAATATTCTTCCCAGTCGCGCCAGGCATGATAGCCGAAAGGCAAAAGGAGCGCAGAGGAACGCCCTGCCTGACAGCAGCGCTACGTCCCGCCAGCGCCCGCCTGCCTGATTTTGCCAGCTGCCGCGTGCCTCTTTCAAGGTGCCGGAGAGGACCGTAACGAGCGTGGAGGCCGCTTGCTGTCTGCGGCCCAGGAGCCTGCTGGCGGCAGTCTGCATTCCCACCTGGAGCACGTGAATGCTTTTTGATGATGGAGACGGCGCGCAGTACTCGGTGCTGGTTTTCTGTTTCTGCTGCTTTTTTTTTTTTTCTTCTTTTTGGCCTGAAAGGCAGCTGCTTGTTGTTCTCACCTTGTGATTTGATCCGTGGCCTGACTCAGATCTTTCCTTTCTACSTAAAACCTGAGAAACGAACTGGCTCGTACAGACTTTCCCATGCGGTTAWGGCCCGGAGTACGGATGACCGGACTGAAGATGTCTTTGGATTTACTGCAGCTGACCTGCAGCTTTCGGAGGGTACCGCAGCTGTGTCAGCACCCGAAAGGCAGCGTCTTTTGGTTTAGCTACCCTTATTTCGCTCTACCGGGGTATACAAACCGAGTGGTCTTAGACATTCAACAAGCAAGCACCTGTCTCCTGCTCAAGAGGTGCTGTTGAAATATCTATTTCTCTGACCTCCGACTTTCAGTTTCAAGTGTGTGTTTCTTACAAAAATCTCATCGTAAATTCTCTCTTCCCTACTTCTTTCCACGGAGATTTGGCGTTTTTATTTATACATTTTTTTTCAAGGCAGCTAGCCTGTAGTAGAACCAGATATGTATCCTGTTTTCATTTTGCAAAATAACAAAGAACCTAGTAATACGTATTGTGAAAAAGATGCTTTGCCTAACTGGTTTAAAAGATTAAAGGAACTTTGACCAATCACTTGGCTATACCATAAAAGGTCAACGATCGACCTCCAACGAATGAGAAGAAACTAGAACCCTAGCAAMAGGACTCACATGCGCAGAATGCTGTTACAAYAGGAAGACGGAATGATATAAAAAGAGGAACTGGGACCCACCCGGCGCGGCAGTTGGCAGAGTGAAGACTCCCCTGTCGCCCAGCGCTGATRTTTGCCTATATCTTGCTTGCTGTAATTAGTAAAATTCTTATATTGGCTACACTGATTGAGTGAAATTTATGACAAGCCCATTGCCTGTATGGACATAGGGGACGAATGAACATATGCCTATTCTTCAGAAAAAAAAWTCATAGGGAAAAAAGTCATGCCTTTGAAGTTAATGAGCGTTTTCCCAGATCTGCTCCCTGCTTGAAACAGAACAGTGCTGCTTTGGAAACATTAAGCACACATGCTAAATGATATGGGACTCCATCCGGCCAGGAACTCAAGCAGGCTTTCCATGCCAATGCCTGAGCAGTGTCGTGTCGTAATGCAATGTTTTCACAGACGCTGGAAGCCGAAATAAAGGCTGGAACAAACACCTCTGTGCCTCAGTGAAGTCAGGGTTACAGCAAAAATGTAGGGTTCTTTTTTGGGGGGAGGGTGGTTAAGGGGCTCAAAAAAAAAAAAGAAAAAAAAAAGGCAGCTTCCTGTAGAAAACTTSTGAATGCAAAATCAGTATCTGCTGATTCCAGAAACCTCAAGCTTCTGGGATTAATTTGCTGGGTGTGTGGGTGTTCTTTCTAGAAAGATATTACAATGTTGTTGAAGTAATAGAAAAATTTTACAGGTGTAAAATTCTGCAGTGTGGAGAAGGTTGTGAGTAGCTGTAGCAAAGACCTGCTTGACCTGCTCAACCCAAAAGCCTTTGTGTTTGTGGGGGTTTTTTTTTTTTTTTTTTTTTTTTTCCCCCAAACCATTGCTCGGACATAGTGGCACGAACGTGGTAGGGCTGGTGGTAGAAACGACTTGGATTTGCCTCGAGTTGCTTTTGGAAGTCCTGCCGGTTTTCTCCGCAGAGCGCTGTGTTTGACTGAGTATTTGTCGCCTAACAATGACGTCATTTTTGTTCCTGGCTGCAAGTTTGCTCGGTCAGAGGGTGTTTTAGATTGCCTTTAATTGCGAGGTGACCTAGCTGTTCTACATCACCGTGAAGCGTTTAACGTTCAAACTTGTCGACTGCCGAACCGCTGGAGTGGGAAGAATGTGAGGCCCGGCCGCGGCGGCTGCGCTCGAACCGGCGAGCGACAGAAAACGGGCAGAACCCGGAAAACCCGCGAGGCCCGGAGCGTCGCTGCGTTGGCGCCGCTGTCGCTTTCTGAAAAGCGTGGATGACTGTTCTGCCTAGGGTGGGAGAGTAGCGACGCTCGGACTACTCAAACGGWCTAAAGCCATGGCTGATTTTCCTCCTGGTTGAGGACTGTCAGGGCTACAGTGATTTTTCCTCGTCCCGCCCACCCCGAGGCTAGAGGGGTAAAGAGGCCGCTCGGTACCCTGGAGACGCTTTCTAGCGGGAGAGCTCGGCCTAGCTCGTCTCTGAGAGAGCGAGACGGACCGGGCGAGGAGGCCGATCTCCCTCGCAGCTCTCTGAGGGACGGAGCTGCGTGAAGGGGGGTAGCTGTCGTCGTCCTAAAACCCGGGGGGTGGGGGGGTGTCTTTACCGAGAAGTCAGTAGCAGATTGGTCTTTTACGCCTGAACTTGCAGCCGTTACAGACAGCTCCTTCGCGTTTGGAGCTGCAGACGTGTCAGCGTGACTCTTCTTGTTACGCAGAACTGTAGGAGCGCTATGAAGGAAACGCAACGGGTGGGAAGAGTCTCGCCGAAGAGCGTGCAATGAAGTTGGTTTGACCTGGGGGTTCGGGGAGCGTGCCTTCTGGAACGCGGGGCTCTCTCCAGAGGCGAGGACGGTCTTGGGAGGCTGACGCAGGTGTTGGATGGATGCTAGCGATTTCAGCAGCTTTTGCTGTCGGTCTTAAGGTTCTTCGAAAGCTTCTGGTCTGTTCTTGTAAAACCTTCAGGCCCGTTCTGGTTTGTTTAAAATGCACTGGAATAAAAGCGAGAAGATTGCCCTTGTCTTTAGAATGACGTACTTGTGGGAAGGATCTCTTTGCAATAAATGTTTTCTGACAGCAGACTGTTCTGTATGCTAARTAGCAACATCAGTGAAACTCAGGATTCTGCTCCCATTGCAATACACGGAGATCCTTCCGTCGGCATTAGTAAGAGAACATGCTGTAGAGATGAAACCAGTAAGTTGCCGTTGTAGAAGTGGTTTTACTTTACAGTAGCTTACAGGAAAAATGTCAAGCTTGCAAAGTATAAAGAGTGGAAGTAGGCAATGCCAATTATTCAGTGGAACTGTAATCATCTCATTGTAATACAGCCCTGATGAGGTACCTGTTTGAGGCAGCTCAGGGCTATTCTTCCCGGTACCTAGTTTGTTCCTCCTACATTGCTTGCATTGTCCGCCTTCAGTCACGGTTTCTCAGTGGTCCTCCTTCTCTTTGTGTGTGGGGGGTTTCTTTTTCTTTCTTTTTTCTCTTTTCTTGTTTTTACTTCCTCGAGGTGCACCTGGACCAGAAAGGGTAACGAGTGCCGTGTCTGGGAAATTCCTCAGCGTTTGTGGGCCGGAGCATGGTCAGCAGAAATGGTATCTTCAAAAACTGTAGCCACGACGCTCTGAATCGTCTCTGAATTCTGACTTGCTAGGGACAAATTGCCACATTGCCAAAGCCCGGATGGATTCTTTCTGCCTTTT
>NW_028186279.1:1554739-1560050 GCF_003343005.1 Rhea americana
TTTTAATTCTGAATATCCACTGAGCCTCCAGGCAAAACTTGGAATTCTTTTTCCAAAAGAGAGCAACGAGAATAGACAAGCATTTTGGGGGAGAGAAGCCGGGACGGGGGTCGAAAGCGGCTCCTGGTCATTGACTTGCTTTTCTGGCGAGACCTGCCTTCCTGTTGCCGAAATGTTTCTAACTGGTCGAGCCTGAGGCCAAAACTCCGCTGGGTGAATTTTTGGCTCGAGCGGCTTAGATCGGGAGAACGGCAAAYGCGGGCAGATCTCATGTAGCGCTTTGTCACGTCTGACAGCATTCGGAACTGGCGGAGGTATCGAGGCAGGGCTCTGCCGGAACGTAGCAGGGCTTTATCCTGACACGGGAAGTGTGAATGCTGTGTGTTAAAAACAAACAGAAGCGGCTCACGAATCAATCGGTCCGATTTCTAGATATTTGTTTTGTTTTTCAAGACAGCATAAATGCAACCACAAATTAATCAGAGGTGCAAAAGTTCATTTTTAACCTTATGTTTTAGCCTTAAACAAAAAAAAACTTCAAACACCATCCAGAGTCTAAGTGTTTTGAAAGGTGAAGTGGTGTATTTTTGAAGGAGTTCTAGCAGGAATGACTTTGATGTAGTTTTTCTCCTCAATAATTATAGACGTATTCTTCATCTTTATCTGCTGGTAATTACTGAGGTTTTAAAAGTCTAGCCCTTCAAATTGCTTGAGTAAAACTGCTATCAGCAGAAGCCTGAGCACAGAGCTCACAAACCCCATGGCAAGTGCTTGGGACAGTGTCTGCTGTGGCTTGTTCACAGGACGAGGAGGCGTGAACGGTGCCGTCTGCAGACCTTGTCGGCAGGGTGTTCGGGACCGCTTTTGATAAGTTGCGATCGCTTCTGGTTAGGCGACGATGCTTTTTTCTCTTGATGGTTTTCTTTCTTTAAAAAAAAAAAAAAAAGGGCAAAAGAAAGAAAGCCAATTTTGGAAGGAAGCCACTCTGGGAGCAAGGTATGATTTCAGATTTCTCAGACGTGAAAGGTGTTCCTCTGAGTAGCTCCCTTGCTTCCACCCTAACTTCTGGCTAGACTTCTTGCAAACTCCTTGGTAAGCTGTCCCACCGTGTCGCTGATCCCAGCGATGTCACGATCTCGGTGCAGTTTCCTTAGGGAGCTCTGCAGCGCCTCTCCCTGCTTACTCTCAGCCTCTGTGGGGACTCGCTGCAGGCTGCGTMGCCCGGGTATTAGTTGTATTAGCTGGCTAATTAGTTAAATCTGAAAGTTAACACTGAGATGCATTATCTCGATTGGACGTATCGCTGGTACGGGAAAAAGTGACCGCTGCTGGTGGCAGTTACTGCTTTTTGCGTCTGTCTACTGTTGGAGTAGCGACCTCAATTTGTATTTTAGTTGTACTCACGTCGGCTGGAAACACTCGTAGTTGGTTCGGTAGCAATCCACCCCTCTGCGCCTATTTGCCTGAGCTGAAGGACAGCGGCGGGCAGACTCTGGAGGGCTCCCTCTGCTCTTCTACCTAGTCGCCCTCTGCCCCCGTTAATCTTTCTCTCCTTTCCTAGCGATCCTTTAAGATCACTTTTGGCAAGAGGCAATGACTGCTTCTTAAATTCTCCTGCTGCTGAAACTTTTTAACATAAATGCCGAATTAGTGGTAAATCTCAGTTTAGGTCTTTGGGGAAGACRAAGTTAAACTGACCTTTATGATAAACTGGTTACTTTCTACGTGCTACTAAAACGTGGCGAGGCTACAAACTTGATACTTGCAGAGAAAAGTTGTGCTTTAGAACACTTTCCCTTCTGAAAATAAGGACTTCCTCAGTGTGATCATCCGGATTATTTTTGGGTCACTTGCACTCAAATAAGCTGGTTTCCTTCTTTTGTCACCTCAGAATGCATCTGAGCGTGCATGTGTTTGTGCACGTTYAACCTAGCTTCTAAAAAAAGAAACCTTTAAAATAGTGAATAATCTCTAAGTTAGAAGAAGAAGGCCTGTGTCTCAGGAGGGTAGAACACTCCTGGGGGTGCTGACTATTTTCTCCCTTGCCTGTTCCATTCACAGTCCTGCTTCCGTCCCTGGTGGCAGTTGTTTGCTGCCATACTGGACTGGTGTTATAACGTGGCTGCGTGTAATCRTGCACCTCTGTGAAGAGGCAAAATGCGCGCACCTGTAAAGGCTTGCTTACTAACCTCTCATCTCYGGTTTCAATGCGGTTTCTCCATTTTGTTTTTGTACGCAAGACTTGATGGAGAATGTCCTCTTCCATGGCGTTGGTGCTAGGCTCCTAAGCGGAGGATCAAGGTTGCAGCAGCATGCTTCCTTCAGCAAGGATGAAAAACTTATATACATGTATATATTTTGTGTTATTTTGAAGTTTTGGATGTCACTAGACTCAGGATTTACATTGCATCTGGGTTTTTATCTGGGTTTTTGTCTAAAATGTAATTATTAAGTTTTCTCAACACTTTCTAAAATCTTAAGCTTGATGGAGAGGATCCRAGGAAACAGATTTCCTCAGGAGCTAAACAACGCCATTTGTCTTGCGGTCACTTTCTTTTTATAAATCAAAACAGCGCAAGGTAGCTAGCGCGTAGGTGCGTTCCGGAGCAGGACGCGAGCTCTGGAGAAGGATTAGCTGATCTGAAAGCCCGGGAYGCGTAAACGACGGACGATTTTCGTCTCTGACGCTTTGACCGAGCGGGGCGTTTGCACGCGCGACTAACCTTAACCGCCTTGGACAAAATCGTTACTGCGCGGAGGTCGATATCACCGAACTCCAGTAGCTTCAGCGCAGGCGGCATATCGTCCGTTTACGCACTCACGTTCCTTGCCAGGTGGCAATCTGAATGGATCGAATAGCAGGATTCTTTGGAAATGAACTTTGTGGAGTTACGCTTGCCCATGCGTACAGGCCGTGAAGTGTTGGGAGAGCAGGATGTCGGTCGTCTGTGATATTAGACGGCTAGGAATAACGATTCAGCAAACGGTAGGTAAGAGCCGACAGCGCTGGCAACGAGCTTGGTTTCGCTGATCTCGGCAGTTCTGCGCCAGCTCGCCTAAGGCCWSCTTTTAGTCTTTTGCATTTTCCCGYGCCCCTTTGCATTTCATTGCTCCCAATGGCTCCTTCTAGCAGCAGCCCCCGCGAAGAGCGTCRCCGAGCTATATTCCTCTGCCACGTACGGCAACCGAGGAGCGAGGGCGTTAAGAGGTGCTGCAGCACCAGGCCCTCAGGGCTGGGCACAAGCGTGCCGTTGTGGCCGAAAACCGAGCCGGATCTGGGGAGACCTACAATCGATTTTTTGCAGAATCGCTGACTTCTGGTCACGCGACGCCCTCGGCCGATGCCTCGGCATCGTGTTCTCAATACCGAGATAGGCAGCTTGTTCCGTAATGTGGAGAAGTTGATTTTTAGTGGCAATAAGGCTCGTATCTCTCGGAGGCGCAAGAACAGCGTTGGTGTCACCTCGCGCGTCAAGGACAGCGTGCCTTCATTAACTAAGCAAAAATACCCAGAAAAGAGGATGTATGAGGTCGTGCAGCTCTCCCAGGCAGAAATAGTTGTTTACAGCTTCAGCTGGATGCGTGGGAGAACTCATCTACAACTCTCAGTTGTTGCACTTTACATGTTACGGTCAACTGATTGATCTCGATTTATCTGCTTTAATGACCCTAAAATTCTTTTGAATTTTCAAACGACCTAAAGCTCTTGTTGAGAAAGTGACTCTCTTTTTGCATCTGCCAGAAGCGCAATTTACCTACGCCCAGGCAGGCAGTAACGTGTGTCGCCTTTTGCCACTGTGCTGCCGGGGATATGAGAGTAAGTATAATTTTATTCCAGTGATAACATGTACTTGGGTGGAGAGAAGCAGTCCCGGGTTCCGGACGCGTAACCGCTAGCGGTGGCCGAAATGCATGTGTAATGAATTCTGTGCTTAAAAGTAGGCTGGCGGGAGTGAGGGTGTCAGTTGACGCTGACAACTCTTGAAGGCCTGCACAAAGGAGACATTCGTGGTATGTAGAAAATAGGGATGCCTGATGGGGTGGTGCTCTAGAAGGCTGAGAAGCTTTAAGTAGGAACTTACYGATGAGTCGTCGACTGTATCGATTACCGCATAAAGCTCCGCAATTTGTTTGCTGTTGACAAGTATTGAAGTACTGTGGCTGAAATACAGCTTGATTTAATTCWTTTTTTTTTTGCCACTTACAAAGAGAGGTGACATTATGTAGATAACTGCTGCAAGTGCAAGCCCTCTTTCCAAGGATCACATCCTACTTTCTCTGAAAGTAATTCCAGTACGGCCTAGAAATATGGTATAGTCAAAACTATAGGATAGAATGGATCCCCACGTGTCTAAGGAGCATTGCTCATAAATTGCAACCTGCAAGCCTACGATAACTTCCAAGTCAGGACRTACCTCGAGGCTGCGGGAGCTTAGGTAACGCTCCTGGAGGTGGAGAGGAGCCCGGCAGCGAAGGGAGATGGCCAAGGCCGCCCTGAGTGCCCGTGCCAACAATGTGCGTGGCTTGATCGGAGGACGATATTTTTCCATCGGAGGACGATATTTTTCCATCGTTGTCCTCTGCTGAATGATGCCACCAGATTGATCCTATGGAGGCTCGTTTTGATATGCTCCCGGGGCCCCAGTCCCCTGCCGCAGGGGAGCTGCTGGAGGACTCTGCGCAGAGTGAAACAGTTCAGCACAGCACTGTCGAAGAAGGCCGGAAGCTAGCTGCTTCTCGAACAAAAAGGAGAAAGGCCCCTAATCCTCCTGCAGACCTGGAGTTACAGTCGAAGAACAGGTTTAGTGCACTCCGGGAGGAGGAGGACCCGGACCTGGCCTYGAGGGAAGCGACCGGGCGGCCTGAGCCTGTGCCTCGCGTGACCGCTCGGAAGAGGCGACGAGCGGTTGCAGTGGGTGAGCCCACGCTGAGGGGGACAGAGGAGCCTGTCTGCCGGCCCGACCCCTCCTCCGGAGAGGTTTGCCGCCTGCCGGGGGCGAGGATACGAGATGCGTCTGAAAGGCTGCCAGGGCTCGTCCGCTCCTCGGACTGCTCCCCKCTGCTGCTCYTTCAYGTGGACACAGAGAACAAACTAGAGACAGTCAGGGAAGACTTCGAGGCCTCGGGCACGGTGGCCAAGGGTCTGGGAGCCCAGGCGGTCTTCTCGTCGGTCCTGCCGATCAGGGGGAGGCACGGGAGGAGGGGTGGGAAGATTTCCCAAATCAACAACTGGCTACGCCGCTGGTGTCGGCAACAGGGTTTTGGATTCTGTGACCATGGAACGTGGTTTGAAGATCAACCACTGGTGGGG
>NW_028186280.1:0-1049 GCF_003343005.1 Rhea americana
AATTTATTTATTTATTTATTTATTGTTCTATAAAAGTCTCTCCTAACTTCTTAATGTCTTTTCTCCTTTCAACAGCCCTCGTGCCTAATGAGAGCMAATGTCCAACAGCAGCTCCYTCAGTGAGTTCCTCCTCCTGGCATTTGCAGACACACGGGAGCTGCAGCTCTTGCACTTCTTGCTCTTCCTGGGCATCTACTTGGCTGCCCTCCTGGGCAACGGCCTCATCATCACAACTGTAGCCTGTGACCACCACCTCCGCACCCCCATGTACTTCTTCCTCCTCAACCTCGCCCTCCTCGACCTTGGCACCATCTCCACCACTGTCCCCAAATCCATGGCCAATTCTCTGTGGGACGCCAGGGCCATTTCCTACTCCGGATGTGCTGCACAAGTCTTTCTATTTCTCTTTTTTTTAGGAGGAGAGTATTGTCTTCTCACTGTCATGGCCTATGACCGCTACGTTGCCATCTGCAAACCCCTATAGCACACTCATGGGCAGCAGAGCCTGCATCAAAATGGCAGCAGCTGCCTGGGCCAGTGGGTTTCTCAATGCAGCCCTGCACACTGCCAACGCATTCTCCATACCCCTCTGCCAAGGCAACACAGTGGACCAGTTCTTCTGTGAGATCCCTCAGATCCTCAAGCTCTCCTGCTCACACTCCTACCTCAGAGAAGTAGTGAGTAGGGCTCATTGTGGTTAGTGGCTGTTTAGTCTTTGGATGTTTTGTTTTCATCGTGTGGTCCTACATGCAGATCTTCACTGCTGTGCTGAGGATCCCGTCTGAGCAGGGCCAGCACAAAGCCTTTTCCATGTGCCTCCTACACCTGGCTGTGGTTTCCCTGTTGGTCAGCACTGGACTTTTTGCCTATGTGAAGCCCCCTTCCCTCTCCTCCCCATCTCTGTATCTGGTGGTGACTGTTTTGTATTCTGTGGTGCCTCCAACAATGAACCCGCTCATCTACAGCATGAGGAACAAGGAGCTCAAAGATGCCCTGAGGAAACTGGTTCAATGGCTCCAATGGCAGCACCAATAACCATCCCATGTGCG
>NW_028186281.1:0-1099 GCF_003343005.1 Rhea americana
TCTTCTTTGGCAGTAGTCTTAAATTGATGGGGACTGAGTATGACTCAGTTATTTCTTCTTTGGCAGTAGTCTTAAATTGATGGGGACTGAGTATGACTCAGTTATTGTTAAAATTTCACTTATGTTYATTTTGTAGAGATTTCTGTAAAGTTTGGTTGTTAACTTTTTTCAGAATTTTTTTCACCTCTGGAAGTTTGATCGACAACTTAGAGAAGAAGATTTGGAAGGCTAATGCATGCTTGTATTGAAAAGTTTCAGCAAGACTGATCTATTAAAWAGTTATAGAAAAGGAGAGGATAGGGGATATCGATCAGGATATCAGTAGGAGTAAGGCACCCTTGCACAGATGGATTTTGAGTAGGAATTGGAAGTTAAGCCTAGAGTGAAAGCAGAAGAAAAAATCTGGAAGAGAATGCATTCAGTGAGGGATGCTAGCAATGCAGTATGGCTCTGTTAAGGAAAAAGATCTCTTCCATAAGCTAAGACAGGGCAAGAGAAGAACTGARGAAGAAATTGAAGGTAAGGCAGGGACCCCACGTGTGGGATTTGTTCATCGTAGTGTGGTTGGTATGACAGTGGCAGAACTGAAGAAATCTGTGCTAACTATAATTGAACCTGCCAGTTTCAGAAAGGTTCTCACAGCAGCTGACACACATCAAGAGAAGACCCCGCATTCTTGAAGAACRTAACTTCTCACCTGCAAGTTATTTGATAGTAGTGAATAGTTGTAAGAAGACCCAAAAGTGTAGCCTTGAAAAGTTAGGAGTGATTGTATAATTCAATAATTATTGCAATATTTTTATTTGGCTAAATAATATTGCRTTGATACACTTGTTTTAAATGGTATTAATAGAATGTTTTCATTTGATAAAAGCATTGTATGCTGATTTGTGTTAATTTGCATACTTCTTGTTTTCAGGGCAAAATATCATAAATTAAAATATGGCACAGAATTGAACCAAGGTGACTTGAAAATGCCAACCTTTGAATCAGGTAACTTTCTTGACAATAGCTTGTTTTGGTGTAATTCTTCCATTACCCACTGTTCTAGATTTGCTCATTTACTTTGCTCTGTTTATTGTAACAGGCAATTCCACCA
>NW_028186282.1:0-1028 GCF_003343005.1 Rhea americana
TGCTTCAGGGAGGAAGACCACATCCTGTCCCACACTGTTCTACATCCTACTTCTACAAAGAGAGTGACTCACAGTAGTTATCAGTTTTGAAGCTCACCAAAGCAACTCACAGGGGAAAACAGATTTGAAGGTCACTAAAAGTTTCTCATTGCCTGGTCACACTTTGTGCTGTCATGTGGATGCCATATGACTGATGCAGTCTTTGAAGGATGTCAACCTCCAGTCCTACTACCAAACCCCAGCTTCCTGCAGGTCTGCCCAGTGCAGAGACCTGTTGGTGCAGGGGCACAGACGTGACCTCTCTAGTGCCTCTTTTTAAACATTTCACAGCCTTTGGCACCATCTGGAGATGTTCCTGAGGGGTTTATTAGAAATATTCGGAACTTATCTGGGGTGAGGGGAAGCGACTACTTTGCAGGACATGAGGGGAAATCTCTCTTCTCTCTCCCTGATTGTGCTAATTCCATGGCGATGACCTACTGAGCCCCAGATGACACTAGCTGAGGTCACACTGGGATGTGACACATCACAGGAAGGTCTCCCTGGTGACACGGTGATGTCCTCACTTCCCTGHGAGGSCCASGYGCTGMTGGGCACTGCTCTCACGCTCCCCACTGCTGCCCTTCAGAGCTGCTTCATGGCAAGCAGCAGGGACAGGAGGCAGCTGGAACATGCTGGGACTGCTCACTAACAGGCAGAGGAGCAGGGATGTATTGGAGAGGAGTTTTGGGTGACCAGACAGGAAGAGCATCCTTCCTCCCTGCATAGAGAGGTGAGCTGAGGGCAAGAGAGCAAGGCAGATGGAGACCTCCTGCACTGACACTATCAGCTTGGACTCCAGCTGTTTATTCCCAGGTCTCCTGTGCTCTGCACCAAGGGTGAGGGCTGCAGGGGCTCCTTCCTGACATGTCGCACAGAGACTGTTAATTGCAGAAATGGCTGTGGGCCCAGATCTGTGGGGTGACTGGGCAGTGTGGGGGCTGCCACGAGAGCCCTGCCTGAGGGTGCTGCCTGGTTCAGGGCAGAAC
>NW_028186283.1:0-1032 GCF_003343005.1 Rhea americana
CCGGGCTGCTCCGGGCGGCTCCGCAGCCTGGCCCCGGGGAGCGGGCCGCGGCATGGGAACGTCCTCGGTCCGTTCGCCGGCTGGGCTTGGAGCCTGCAAGGCGCCGCGGTGCATCTCGTCCGCCCGCGGGTCTCGCTGCCCCGAGCAGCTTTTCGTGCCGCGGGCTCCGGCAGCTCTGGGGCCGATGGGACTAGCAGGCGGTTTCTTCTCCTGGAGAAAACAGGACCTTTGAGGCTCCCTATCAGGCTCCGTCGCCTGCCCTGCGGCGTGACGCCTTCCCTGCCTGCTGCGGCCCGGGTGCCCACTGGAGACCTCACCGGAGCCCTGGGGCCCGTGAGCACCCAGACGGGGCTGAGCCGGTGCCCCACGGCCCCGGGGACGTTACRGGAGTCAGCGGGGGCCAGACAGACTGCGCTAGCTCTGCGGCGGGACGTGGCCCCGAGCAAACCCAGCGCCGGGGGGCGGCTCTGCCCTCTGCGCTGGGCTGGCAGGGAGCCGCTCTGCTCCTGCAGCGGGGAGGCTGCGTGGCCCCRCCGGGCTCCCAGGGGTGCACGGAGCCCCCCCGGGCACACAGGTGCCCCAGGGTGTGGGGCGCATGGGAGACCCCAGGGTGCATGGCGACCCCCAGGGTGCACGGGACACCCCCCAGCCTCCCCCAGAACCGCAGGGCACAGGGGGGCCCCACGGCAGCGCTGGGGGTCCGGCGGCCCCCGGCTCCGCGCGGCTGCCCTCGCTCCGGGGCGCAGAGCCGTCATGTGCGTGCCCACCCTCCGCGGAGGAGGGGCCGAGGGAGCCGGCTTTAAAGTAGGGCAGAGAAAGGGCCCTTTCTTCCCCATAACTCCCGCTAATCCACCGCTGTGGGCCAGGGAGGAGCGCGGCTCCGGGGGAGCCGGGGAGGGCTGGGGCGCCCGGGGTCCCCGCAGACACCCAGGGTGCGGAGCCACCGCGAGCCGAGCCGGGCGCCTCCGGCACCGCGTGCCCGCCGGGACCCCGGGGCGGCCGGGGGCGACGCTTCCTCCGCCCAAAGCCGTC
>NW_028186284.1:0-1080 GCF_003343005.1 Rhea americana
CGGCCGATCCAGTGCGTGCACACGCGCGTCTTAATAAATAAACGTATAAAATCTTCCCTGCGCTGTGCTTCCCGTTAATTATTCACGTCTCATGAAATAGGAATGAAAACAGATTAAACGATGCTGGCCGGAGTCCTGCAGGAGCGAAATCGGCCYGAAGGCTTCCCGCTCCGCCGGCCCGCCGCCGGGGCCGAGACGCTCCCTCCCGGGCGCGGGGGCCGTCCCGGCCGGACCCCCGGCGTGAGGGAGGCCCCCGGGCCGCCCCCCGGGGCGGGGGTTTGGGGGGGACACACGACACGGGACACGTGCGTGCGGCGGCGGCACGAGACCCGCTCCGGCCCCCCRGCAGCTGCTGGGTTTCATTACGCATTTTGGATGGAAGGAGATCCCTTCCCCGTGGAGACACGTGTTGACGGCGATGGAGTCACATCTTAACCTCGCCTGCGATAGACTAAATAGACGGGGGCCTGCCTCCAGCCTCCCGCTCGCAGGCGTTTTCCCATATTCCTGCAGCTCCTTCCTGAACCCTCTCCAATTTTTCCACATCCTTTTTCTTCAAGCTGCGATAGAGCCGTCGCTCAGCCCCCATACGGAGCCGGAGGACCTCCTTAATTCCCTCCCCACTCTCTCCCCCGCATTGCCCGCTTGCCTTCCCGGCTCCGGCGCGCGCGGGCAGGGAGGCGGCTCGGGGCCCCCCCGTCCTGCCGGCAGCAGCCCCGCGCTCTGCTCCGCGCCGCGGGGCCGCGAGCAGGCGGCTGGCTCGCCCCAGGGAGCCGAGCGGACTTCAGCGCCGATACTGCGATATTTCTCTTGCTTTACTCCGTATTCTTTGCCCGTCGTAATCCGTTCGTCGCTCTCCTGACTGTCAGTGTATGTTGGATAACAGCTTTTAATTGAGCCGTCTGCATTGACATGTCAGGCTTGTACTTAGTGGCTGTAATTAATTTAGGACAATATACGTGAGTTATCCTGATTAGCCCATCCAAGAAGCATCATCTTGCTCGGGCCCGCGGTGACCGCCGTCCACCCTGCCCCGCGGCGGCAGTCGGCGGGGCCGCGGGCAGCCGGCGGGGCCGCGGG
>NW_028186285.1:0-1021 GCF_003343005.1 Rhea americana
CCCTGGCAGACGTTGCCTAGAGAGGCTGTGGCGTCTCCTTGTCTGGAGATATTCGGAGCCTGCCTGGATRCAACCCTGTCTAACATGCTCTAGGGGCCCCTGCTTGAGCAGGGGGCTTGGACTRGATGATCTCCAGAGGTGCCTTCCAACCTCAACCATTCTGGATTCTGGCATTCTGTTTCTACCATGGTGATTTTTGGCAACCATAGAGCAAACATATGCAACTGTGCACCGATGAGTGGACTTTAATGCCGTGAAATAATCTGGCTGTACTGCAATAATGCCTGCCTTAATGTTGTCATCTTCAGCCAGGTTTCCTATGGAAGCAAGTCTTAAACCATCGAGGCGTGCATCTTGGAACTTAATGACCCATTCCAGGCAAGTTTAACCAGCCTCCTTAACACTGAAGGCCTATCGTTTTGGTGCAAAGCTGAAGAAGAAGTTGCAACACCRGCTCACAGATTATCACATGCTAGAGAAGCATTGAAAAGCAAAGTCCTGTATCTTTGGTCAGAGCTCACATCATCCTAGACTCCAAAACTAATCAGTAACAACAGAGAAATCCAAAGGAAATCAGTTGTGCCTCTTTTAAATGACAATTGGCATAAGATCAGGGGAGCATTTCACACCTCTCGGAAAAAATGTTCCTGGCTGCTGTGCAGTCTCAGGCTATGCAGAAACTGCCAGTTTCCTTAACGCGTACGTCACATCTTGAAAGCAGCTGACCAAGAACTGTTATATCCCTGCCACATCCCTCTAGCTCTAACAGGAAAAGGGGATCCAGAAGGTGTTTACAGGGGTCAAGTCACAGTGGATATGACTGCAGCAGCCTCTGTTGGTTTGATTCTTCCCATAGGGGAAATTGTTACCCTATAACTCTTCCCTAACTGGCATAGCCTAGCTGGCCATAATGTCTCCAGGTTACAGCTAAATTGCCTAAGGATTACACAGATTTCTGGAGCTACCACTATCTCGAAGTGAAGGTGAGAAGGCAAGGCACTGTAACAAACCTGAGCCAGGA
>NW_028186286.1:0-1076 GCF_003343005.1 Rhea americana
GGGGGCCTAACCTGCCCCCCGTCCGGCTCCGCGTCCCCGCGCTCGCTCGGCTCGGCTCAGCTCCCGCCGGCTCCCTGTACCCGGAGCGTTGCCGCGGCGACGTTCCCGTTTGTTGTTACCGCCCCGTCGCTCCGGCTGCTCTGGGTCCGCCCGGGCCGGGGGCTCCGGTCGGGCTCCTCCTGCCGAGTGCCGCTCCGGAGCTCCCGGACGAGCACCGAGTAAAACGCTGCGAAGGGAAACGTTTGCGCTTGGGTTCGGCCGAGGCAGCGGCTCTGCGCCGCGCGCCCCCGGGGCGAGAGGCCCCTCGCTGACGCCTCCGTGGCGCCCGGAGCGCCGAGCTCGCCGCCGGCACGCCCCGGGAGGCACCGGGAGGCGGGAGCCGCTGCCGCGGGGATCGCGAGCTGCCCCGCTGCCGGGGATCCGCTCCCTGCTCCTCTCGGAAGCCAGAGCTCCCGATTCCCCCGCGCGTTCCGGCTAGCCGCTCCTCTSCAAAAACACCGGATAGCCTAACCCGAGGGTTTTTCGCGTTTTATCCGCGTCCGAAGATGGTGTCGACAACAACGGGCACCAGAGCGAGCCGCAGGGTTACGCGTCCTACGAGCACGGCGGCGTCAAGCAAGAGAACGAGTCCGGCTACGAGAGGAGACCCGCGGACCAGGAGCATCCCGCCTTGCACCCAGGTAGGGCCTCGCTGGCCGCCCGGGCGCGGGACGGTGCCTGGGGCGCGGGCGGAGGAGGAGGAGGAGCCGGCGGAGCTGGGCCAGGCCGGGCACGGGGGCCGCTATCGGCGCGGGGGCGGCTGTGCCGTCCCGGAGCCCCGTTCCCGCGGCGGGGTWAAAACGGGAGCTTTTGGAAGCGGGGTTTTCGGGGAGAGGCTAAGAGGAGGCGCGGAGGGAAAGCGGGGGGCTCGCCTCGTAACCCCGCTCCCGGCGTCCCCGCGGCGCAGAGATGAAGACGGAAGCGAAGCAGGACGAGCCCGCTCCTGCCTACAGCATGCCGCCTCCCAGCTACACCGCCCCCGCTCCCGCCTACAACATCCCGCCGCCACCCACCTACAACGCGCCGCCGGCCGGCTA
>NW_028186287.1:0-1022 GCF_003343005.1 Rhea americana
TATATATATATATATATAAAGGGCATTTCATGGTTGATTTATGCTGCCAAGGCTCCTCGGTGCCAACTTGGGGGCTGAGCAGAGCGGGGGCAGCTCAGCAGCACCGGCCTGGATAATCCCCCCGTGGCGCCACGGGAAAATATACCCAGGGCTCATTAGCCTTTTCTTTCTGGCTCATTTCTGGCAGGGGGTTGAGGGTCCGATCCTGCCGGGTGCAGCGCTCAGGCCCGCGGGGCTCCCCGAGCTGCGTCCCTCGACCGAAAGGAAATAACCTGCACAGAGGCAGTTTTGTAGCTGCCTTTCTTTGATTTTAAAGCGACTTTTTAAGGAGAATATTCTGGTTTTGACCAGAATTTATTTACTTTATTTCTGCAGAGGGTTTTTTTGGCCTAGGTCCCAAACAGGCAGAGGTCTGTCCCGGCTCAATTAAAAGCTGAAAATTGCGAGGAAAAAATTTTTTTTGTCTTTTCTCTGGCTTTGTGAAGCAGCTTTTTAACTCGTGAAATTGCTGCCAGTGTTGGGGGATTACAGCTAAAAAATCACTAGCAAATTTTACTAAATTATTCTATAAAATCTAGAGGAATGGGGTGTGGGRTTTTTTTGGATTTTGCTGTGGATTTCTATTTATTCTAATTTATTTGGGTGCCATCAGGTTCTAAATAAGAAAGATCCCCAATATTTTCTCCCCGTTTTCCCTTCGGCTCAGACATCACCTCTTCGCCCGGATTTGGGTGAAAAACAACCCGCAAAGCCCGGGGACGGGGGAAGAAAAACCCGCTCCGGACCGGTGCGCTGCAAAACCTGAATTCGCCAGGGAAAATCTGCCCCGAAACGCAGGCGAACGCGGGGTATTTTCGCCACGAGCGAGCTCCGCGTTTCACATCGCGCGTTGGCCCGCGCCGGCCTCTCTGCTGCCAATGCGGCACTCGCCGACTCCGAAGTCAAGCGCACGTAGCCGCGGGTGCGGCCGGGGCTCGGCGCTCGGGCAGAGCCCCGGGCGCCGCGCCGGGGGGCTCGGGGCC
>NW_028186288.1:0-1076 GCF_003343005.1 Rhea americana
AAAACTTGAATTTGTACTTCCAAATGCATATCCATCTTTCTTCAGTGATTTGAATTTGATCTTTATAATAACCTTTATAAAAATGCAACTACCTACTCCAGGCAACTTGATATTTTGGTGGAATGATATCCCTGATCCCATTGCAGGATCCACATTTTGCCACCAAACTGTAAGACACAATCTTACAGTCTGCACAGGCCTACGTGGAAGGAAGATTACATGCAGTCCGAGGCTATGCTTTCTCTCAGACAGAAGACACTATAGAAAGTAACAGTGAAAAGACACAGTATCATGTGTTCCCCTCTCCTTTCTTCCCCCACTGTCAGAACAGACCAAGGAATTCATTCTCCTGCAGGTCTTCCTGGATGTAATGTGTGTCTTGATTTGTAATATTGCAGAGTCAACTGAACCTTTGTTTTTAGGAGATGTTCCTTGTTACGTACATTCAGTTTCCCTTGACTCAATATCAGAAAGGTCCAAGAAAGTCTGGGGTGCTGAGGGACAGAGAGATGAAGGAGGAATTAGAAACACCGAAGAGAGTGAAAATGGAGGAACTAGGTTATTCTCAGTTCTCTTCCAGAGAAGAATCTATTTTAACCTGTAACTATGCATACTGGCCTGTGGCTTTTTAAAATTAAAGTCCTTGTAGCGATGTAGGATAAAATGGAAAATCAGAGAAAATAGAACGAACTTGTGAGGTAGAAGTTCTGCTCTAAAATTTTGTGCTTCTTTCCTAGTCTTCCAGATGTGAAAGAAATGCTAAGTTCTCTGCAATGGTTTTGTAGGAATTGCTGTAGCAAAGCTTAACGAGAATCCCTCTGGAAGGGGAAAGTGATTTCTATTTTAAGCAAGACTGGTTTCTCTCATGCCTGCTCTGCCACAGACTTCACTCACTTATTCTCTCATGCTCACGGGGACCAAGAGACGTGTGTCCAAGTAATCTGGGAAGGAATACTTGTAGTGTGACAGAGGAGAGCTGATAGCAGCACTTGAGTCCTCATCACATCTCTAGAGGTTTTTCTTGATTGGCAATCATTAACTGAAGTTTGGTTGCGCCTTTTATATCTCCCATGAGT
>NW_028186289.1:0-25729 GCF_003343005.1 Rhea americana
TGTCTTTGCCTTTCTCTTCCAAGTCAAAGATCAAAGTTCCTGCCACTGTGCACTAGTGAATGAAATAGCCCACCTCATCCCACTCGGCGGTAGGCAATCACTGCTTGTGTCATACAGGGAACAGGGAGTGGCTCCCACATTTCTTCTACCTCAGAGTCCAGGGATGGGGGCAAAAGTGCATAAAAATGTGAGAGTCATGGGAAGAACTGCAAGAACTATGCGACTTCAAATGAAACTTAAAAAAAGAAAGAAAGAAAAAGAAAAGAAAAAGAAAGCTAAAGGAGGTAGTTTTCCATGCAAGGATTAAACAAACTGTCTTGGATGCTGAAGCTGTGTAGGGGCTCTAAGGCAATTGGACAAACCCATGAAAGCAAGCTCCTAAAAAGGCCRTTAAACACAAACWTACTGYRCCTGCTCAGGTGCAAGCTGAGCCACAAGTCACAGGAGGCTACAAGAGCGGTCTGGGGAGGCACCTCCTCATAGACCTGCCCTGTCCTTATCCTCTGCCCTTACCATCCCTTCTCGGCTGCGGGTATGGCCAGCCAGTGTGTCCACCTGAGTCAAATGATCCAACTGTAAATGGAGGTGCATACAAGCTACCATGCACTGGAAACCTGTGAAGAGAATCTGTTGCCTTCCTGGGGCTCAAACCATGGGAAATGAGAGCTCTATGGGCAGGAGAATGGGCAGCCCAGAGAAAGAGCCCACTTTGCAAACAATACGATGGCAGAAGAGCCACTGAATATGGTTATGTCCTTTAAAATCCTGAGGACTAGAAAGGCATGCATCTAAATATTATGCTGAAGGAATTAACAAAGAGTTTGCTGTCAGTGGATAGTTCCCCTTCACCACTTGAGAGATATCTCCTGCAATTTGCTGCAGGTCTGTTGTGCTACAATACAAATGAGGAGAACAACAAGAAATTGCACTGCATTTGAACGTTGTTCTCATGCATCAGCATGAATCGTAGTCTCAGCAGTCTTTGGACCCGAGGTTATCTGTTCTGCCAAAATCCTTCTTCATTCCTGTTTTGACCCATATCTTCCTTGTTTGGCAGACACTGTTCCCCACTTCATCTTATGATTAAAGCAGAAGCTAGGCTACCTTGTTACTTGTTTTCCTTTTTGTAAAAGGCATTATCAATAATGTAAGCAGATTTCTAGGAATAAGATTTGTTACTTAACTTTTTGCAGCTGAAGCCAGAGATCATAAAACATCACTGACACATTTGTGCAAGTGAATAAACAGTAGCTACAGCTTCACAGATATTTTGGCTTAGGAGTAAAGTGTGTATATTATATGTATATAGAGAAATTTTTCATTTTTCATATGAGAGCTGGTGAACACATCCATGAGGTTAGACTAAATTTTCAAGTAAGCAGAGACATAGCAGGCAAAGAGACCACTCACTCACCTGGCTGAAGTATAACATCAGAAGAGGATGCTGAGAGAGTTGGCTGCAATGAGAACGTACAGAGTTGGCTGTACAGCTGAGTCCCTCGCTAAGGGGGTGATGAGACAGGTACAATCCCCTCTCCCCAAGCCCCCTAAAAACAAAACCCAACGCAAAGTGCTGCAGAGGGAAATGACAGGTTAATCAGTTCTCTTCAGCCTTGAGCCCCTCAGGGAACTGGCTGCAAATGTAAGAGGACTCACACACTCCCAGCTGGTTTACCTTCCTAGCCACCTCCCTGGAGAATTTGCTGCAGAGCAAATTTGATTAACCCTGTTTCCCCTCAGTGGCCCAAGTAGGAATCATTCTGCTCTTGCAATAACACCAACCCTGGCAAGACCCTAAAAGAAGGAATATAGACTGATGCAAAGCTAAAAAGGCACACGATCAGCAGAAATGGGGTTCAAAGATTATCAGAGCTGATAGAAAACTGTAAGGGAAGGAAAACATGAAGCAACAAGAGAACTCCGACAAAGAAAGAGATTAATAATATGAAGGTTACTACGTTAGATATTTTACAGTGTCTGTGCAACGTAGGGCACACATACTCTTCTGTATTCAATATGCATCATCCTAAATAGGAAGTAGACCCAGATTTGACTTTTCTGTCATGTTCTCAATGACATACCTGCAGTCATGCAAATGGCATCCATGCTGCACAGTTTTCTGTAAAGATTGAATAATTATGAGAAGACATTATTTATTTTACTAGGTGATACAGAAGAACATCTGAGCCAAACAGTTTACAGTTTCAGCATAGAATAGATCAGAAGAACACAGGCAAAGATGTATAAGGCATATTAGTAGGCTACACAATTACATTGCTCAGCACAATGGACAGCCCTCTTAAAAGCTTTTGTCTGGCTAAACATAAGCTAAAGATGAAAAGTTAACTCACTTTTTTTTGACAATTTAAGGAATTGTTGGCCAGTGGGAAGCAGGATGGCCTAAGCTGGTACCAGTTTGAGAACATGGAAGTTGGTTCTTTTTGCCCTTCAACTAAAAAACAAGTTTGCTATGTGCTTGTTTGTGGGGCTGTCGCTAATCCAGTCCAAAGAAGCAAAACCAGCATCACCCTGCCAGGCTCAGGGGAAAGGGAAGAGAGTCTTGATGCAGATGCTAGCATTTGGTTCTGAAATCACCCTTGGCTCCAGGGACATTTTCTCTACTTACTGTATCAAACCCCACAAAGAACGGAAAAAACTCACCCCAGCAAGTTGTATTTGTCTGATTCAGTCTGCAGCATTATCTTTGCTAACAGCCACCAATTGAGTTACTTGGCAACAACTTCCAAAACATCTGTCCATACTAAAGTACCAATACACACAYTTCTAACTAAAGGACAGGCCCAGCAATGCAGGGAAAGTAGAGTTTGTCTTGTTCAAGGGCAAATCTCTTTCTCCTAGGGGGTATCTACATCCATGTCACTGCAGTAGCAGGGCTGGTCCCACAGGATCCCCTACCTGCTCTGCACCCCTGGGTGCACCGGATCCCACAGCTCCCAGGGACTGGAGAGGTATCAGGAAAGGGATGATGATATACACAGCAAAGCCCATGGCTCTCTGCTCTTTTCCTTATGAGGAAGTGGGGGAACCAGGGCTGGTCAGACACGCTAGGTCTCACAGCCCTGAGCTGCTGGGGTGGATTGGCCCAGGAGGGCCACTCTTCCATCAACACTGAGCCCAGAGCTGCAGCAGTTGCTGAGAAACCCAGAAGGTATTCATCTGACTTAAGGCCTTGATTTTGTTGCCTGTGGCAACTACCTTATTTTGCCTATGCTCCAGGCTGGTCCTGTTTGCCCAGGAGATGCAATTAGCAGTTTCCCCAATATGACAACTACAAAAATAACATTTTCAGACTGCTGGTTCTGCTTTGTGGCTTAACATTTACTTTGACTTTTATGTAGTTTCTAAATCAGCAGTGGTTGTGTTCTGACTAGTCTAAGCAACACAATTGCTATGGCAGTCTGTACTCTTGTCCTTGAAAGCAGAACCACTCCATTTGGGTGCCCAAGCCACAGATCCCCAAAACCTCATCCTAAAAGTTGATAAAGAAGGTGCTTTCTCTCCAAGTCTCATTCCTGCTAAAGATCCTACAGCATAAATGTGATCAAAATGCAAATTTGACAGTTTTGCCACTTCTCCTCCAATTCCAGTCAGTTCTCCAATTCTGAGGGTATCAACTGAAGCTGGTTTGGTGAATGTTACCTCAGCCCAACTCACCTTCCAAATGTTGAATGAATTTCTAGGGAATTTGGGGAAAACTATGCAACAGAAATAAAAGAAAAGCAATGAGTGTTTCCACAGATGAAGACTGCACCTTCAAGGCTCATAGTGATGGCCCAGAGCTGACTCTTCATGGGCTGAATATACAGGTACTTTCCAAAGCCAGACGAAAGCTTGTCTTTAGAAGTCCATCATCAATATAACAGGCTCACAGATAAGTGCAGACATTAAAATAATCACCCTCTCTCATCCCTGGTAGGCTGACATGTGCTCCCTCCTACGGAGTACACAGGGCATTCAAGGTCCAAATTTTTGTGTGTTCGATACGTTATGCAGCTGCTTCACCTCGCTGAGTGAATGTGACGTGATAGCAAGAGCTTCTTCCTCCGTTGCACATGCACAGCTAGACAGGAGTAGAAGCAGCATACTCCTACTGAGTTTTTAATCAAAATTGGTAGAAAATAATAATAAAAACCACCTAGTAGATGGATGCTCTAGCAAACTTGACTTATACCAGATTAGATCAGGAGTTTCATTAACTCTCATACTCTCAGTAGCAGAATAATGTTATTAAAATAAATAGTTGATACTAAACTTCAGCTGTCACTTTTTACTCCCACCCCAGTCACCCATATCAGCAAAGATGTCTTCACAGACATCACAGAGTGAGTGGTCTTGCAAGCGGGTGACTACTTTCTCTAAGGGAATTTGAAGACAAAAAAAATCCAGGTCATAACTGGTATCCTAGGCACATTTTCTTCTTATCACTATGCCAATAAGTCAGTCAATTTATTTGGCCGAAAGGAACAGCCTTTCCAGGAGATGCAAGCATCTCATTAAATGTTATATCCTTAAGCAAACCAGCAAAAGTTCAAACAGCATTAACACTGATGACGTGCTTATGAATTGTTTCTTGCATACAGAATGTCATTCAAAGACACTGTACTAATTCAATAACTAGATCAGCCTTTTGTATGAGGTTGTATTTTAAAATTATTTGGTGCTGCATCAATCTGAAATGTCAAATACCAGGTTTCTAGGAGCAATGTCCAATCCACAAATGTAACAGAATTGGCAGATATCATATCTTGCATACTAATAAAAATACTGACAGCTATGTTTTATAAGGTCATGGCTTACCATTGTCTCCAAAAAAACCCAAAACACACACACCTTAATGCAGCACTGGTCTCTACATGATCTTCATAGTCAGACTTGATGAGGGGGAAACCACAATTAATGGTTTTCTCCAATCCAATGGATCACAAGTGACAAGGGCTTATTCATAATTTTAAGGCCTGATTTTTCTCTTTGTGGGAAGAGGACAGGAAAATTGTAGAGCAATAATGAAAAATAATTACACTGAATATGGTAATGCAGGTTTATAATTGGAACCCCTAGACTTGTCCATTATGGAGGACAAACAGGCTTCAGGCTTGCAGCCCAAACAAGAAGATTTAAGGCACAGTGCACTAACTGATGTGGAAAAGTACTTGAGGTATCATGTGCAAGTAAATCACCACTGTATGAAGTGACTTATAGAGGTCATCCTCCCATATGATTTGTTGCCTGAAATACAAATCAGGAAATAGAGAGAGGAAAGGTATGTGTGTAGTAGGCACAGCAGAGCAGGGAATCAAACCTGGTTTTACTCACTTACCAGTCCAGCAGCAAGTCACACCATCCTAAACTCTGGAAACCTTCAATGCTTCCAAATATGATATTTTGCATATTTGAAACCTCAAGTCTAAGCTGTGGGTCAAAGAACTCTGGGCCATCTGTGGCTCAGGCTCCAAGCATACCAGTTGCCTGGGCATTTCTGTTCTTCTCTTCAGGGTGAAGAGTTCCACAAAGGCTTGTATTTACACATTTGGCCACATTCAGAATTGTCCCAGTCTTGACACAGTTTGGTACTTCACTCCTTTTTGAAAGTAATCAGGATATAGAGAACTACCTGGTTTCTATTCAATCTGTTCAGAAGGGGAGGTAGGTAGTTTAGTAGGCAATCTGACACAAGCCTCTGACTCAAGTTATCAGTGTGGCTCCTCTCAGCATATACTGCCAKTTGCCATTTCTGTTCAAGACATGAAATGTGTCTGCTATACAGGGCTTCAGTGATTAAGGCGTGAGTATGGGAAACTTGCCCAGGGTCTGCACCTATCTTTTCATGAAGAAGGTTCAGGAAGAAGTATTTCCTCTAATTTGCTTTCTCTGGCCCAATTAATCTCTGGTTCTCTGCCTAAAGTTGAACAGAAGGTGTGAAGAAGCTCCTGTCTGGGCTGGCAAGTAAAGTCAGCTTCAGAGCAGCCTTTAGGCAGGATGGAGTGAAATGTTCAAATTAACAGGGAGGAAGTGAACAGGAACTATCTGTTTCTAGACAAAACCCTACCCATTAGTAGATGCTGAAGCACTAAACTCCACTTCTCCTCAGCCTTTCCAAAGCATGGTCCCTATCCAGATGTTTCAAAATATAAACAAGCAGGCTTATCTCCAGATAAGGTGGCCAAACGGGGAACTCAAGGCAACTTCAAGCTCAAGAAGAGCCTGTCACAGCTGATACAACCTATAGAGAGATTGCTAACTACCTATCTGTGCACAAAGTTATTAACCTTCAGATAACAACCTTCATAGATGATTTTAGATTCTATACCTAGCTCTGCAAGTCTCTGAAAAACAGGTGTTGCTACCTACAGTAGTTGCACAGACATCCTGGAGCTTATACCAGGTGTGTCAGTGGTGCAGTACCCAAGCCAAGCTCTTCCATGACTTGACTCCTTGACTCCTCTGGCTCATTAGGGTCACCTGAGTGACAGAAGAGACAAGCAGGGTGACCTCTATCAGCTTGCTCTTGAAAGAGATAGAAAAATAGTGAATGAAGACTACTATTAAAATATTAGTTACATCACAGGACAAGTAGAGGTTTAAATAGACCGAGTAGTCCCATTATGTATATTGGCTATCCCAACGTGAGAGAGAATTAAAAGCCCTAGTTTAATTCTTAATTTAATTGCACCCTATGTAAAGGCACGTGCAGAGTGAGCACCAATACCTTCAGGCTCCCTGCCTCCATTGTTTCAGAGAAAACAAACTTGTGCTATAAGAGCAGCTACATAGCCCACAGTCAAATACAGCATCAGCTAAGCTGCCTATTGCCCTGGAGCACCCAGCCATGCAGCTGTGTGATGTTGGATGGGAGTGCAACTCTTAACACTGTACTTTGGAGGGCTTGAATCAAGACATTCAATAAAACATGTTTTGCTTGCTTACTACTGGGGAACATGCCCTTTTGCAGCAGGGGCTTTTAGTGGCAGAAAGATAAAAGCTGGAAGAGCTTGGAAGGGCTTTACCTGTGGGATGCTAATGTAAAAAAACATATATATATATATATGTGTGTGTGTGTGTGTGTGTGTGTGTGTGTGTGTGTGTGTGTGTCAAAGTGAGTATCATTGGTTCAAAGCTAGTAACTCCAACTAGATGTGTTTTCTAGCCTAACATTTTGTTTAAGCAAACCCACTGATTATTTTACCTGTCTGAGCTAGTTACCAGGGAGATACAAATCAAGTCAGAATGACAAAACCTGGCACAATAATTCCAGTTACAACATACACTGTCCACCCTTAGCTTAATTCTTGAATTGGAGAGATTAGTTACAAAAAGATCTCCTGTTTTCCTTCTGCAGTAATACATGCAAATTGCAGTAGGCAGCTGGTGACATCAAAAGGCCTAACCAACACATTTGATTTTCCTCCTTGCATCTGCATAGGTCCACTGACTTCAGATTTGTACTAGCATAGAATAGGGGGTAATCAAACCCAGCATCCACTATTTGAGCTCAGGCTGAAAATGTCAGTAACCTTAATTGTTGTAAGAAATCAATCAAGCAGGACTTTAATGTAGTCTTGATGTTATACCCAAATCTACTGTTGCATAAGGATAGATGCACAGCAGGTGACACAGTTTGAAAGCTGGAAAGAGATAATTGAAGTACACGTGTAAGCAATTACACTATTACTCCCTGCAGAGCAGGCAGGGAGAGCCGAGCGGGATGGCTTCCAGGTGAAGCTTGTGCTATCTGAACTGCTGAGTTGCACCAGTCCCTGGAGAAGCCAAGTAGGAAGGGAGCAGAGAAGAACAATAGGACTCATTTATTGACCTTCACTTATTAGAAAAAAAATAATAAGTTGCAAATACACAGAGTATAATTACAAGTAACAGTTGTGACGCAGCTGTGGAATACAGCCCAGCTAGGACCGCATAGCTAGCGGGTTGCTTTCCTTGAGAAGGACTGGGTAGTGGGAGGAGGCAGAGAAAAAGCAGGAGCTACAAGAACAGGGAAGACATGAAAAGCTGGCAGAGACACCCAGCACTAGCCAAGCCCTGGGTTATTTCCTATTTGCAAAATTTGAACAACAAAAGTGACTCTAAATTAGATATAGTTGAAATAAAAGCTGTGTTGCGCCTTCCTTTGCATCATGTAGCAAACATGGACAGAGGTGGACGTGCTCTAGTAACACTGGTCTAACGTGAAGAACTGTTAGGGTGCCAGAATAAAGAAATGATTAGTGTGATTTATGCAGGGTCTAATGGCTTCTCAGTTACCACAGAAGCAGAGAAACATCTTTAAAAAGTTTTTGACACATACCTTCAGCTATAGTACACCTGCAAGTTTAGCTCTAAGAATAAAAAAAATAAAATAAATAAATAAATAGAAAACACGCCTGCACAGTTTTTTAAGGTTCTGATGTCTGGAAAAAAGAGGAACCTGAGAAGTTATTCCATGCAGTGCTAAGGAAACAAATGGAGAGCAGATCAATGTGCAGAGACATATTTAGTATAGATTTGTTATTGGATCTCATCATTACAAGCAATAGAAAATGGGGCTGCATCTTTTTACACAGAGGTAAATATCAGAGCTGTCTTCAGCAGTGAAAGAACAATCAGTCCAAGAAACAAAGCCTGAACATTTCATATGATCACCAAGATGCACAGATGGTAAACTTCTTGCAAAGTTCTATGCTTGTTGCAATGATATAGAAAGTAATAAAGCAGATGTAGTTAATCTTTGTTGTACACACACAAAAAAGCCCACACATTTACCTGCCAGTCACAGCATATGGTCTCCTTGCATTTGCAATTTCCTCCCCCACGCTCCTGGTTCAAGCAGATTTTGTTTCTTCCATCCCTCCCTCTTCCCATAAAATACAAGTAGATGGCCGAACTCTTTCAAACTATTATTCCTGTTTGACAGTAAGTTTGTTCTTGCATTACACTCTGAATTGAAAATAAAGCTAAGAGCCATTACCAGCAATGACACCAGCATTAATATAGCCTCAGATTTAGGTTATGTATAAAACATTTCTTCAATAGCTACCCAAACCAACAGCATCTTTCTTGGCTCTGATTGCAATATGTTAACCAAAAAAATAAGCATCACATGGCATATTTGAGAAAGTGAGTTCTGGAGATCTTTGCTCCATTGATAGCTTAAACTTTATACAATAAATTCCTCACACAAAGAGAAATAATAAAATAAGAACATACCTACTATCTTTTCCTTCCCCCAGACACAGACTTTTGCTATCAATCTCCAAAACCCCATTTCCTTCTGGTACCCCTACTTTCCTTCACCCTCTGCAGGGCAGCTAGAGTTAAAGCAAGGGAGACTTCCCGGCCCTCCTGTAGCCACAGTGAGCAAAACCACAACACCTGGGCCCCCAGAGATTCACAACAGCTGTGCAACATGGGTGTCCTGCCCTGGCCACCCCTCCACTGCTGTCGGTAGCACCCAGCCCAATGCTGAAGGGACAGCTGAGGCAGTGGGGGATTAGGCCCACAGGGCATCATGGGCCAGGTGGACCAAGGAAGTCACTTCAGGGGTCTGCTCGCATGTTTAACCTGAAGACGTTCCGTATTTGTAACATCAAAATATTTTCAGGAGGACTTGGGTTATTTGATCTGCATGTGGTTCTCATTAGCAAGGAATGGCTTGGTCTCTATGAGGAGATTAACTCTGGTGAGCTTACTCGATGGGTAAAAACAACTTTCAGATGCAGAACTTCTACGATCCTTGCTTATCCAGGATGATTTTATGATATGAAATAAACCAGTTGCAAAATCATTCTTGCTTCTTGCAAACTCTGGGAGTGAACATCAATGAAGGGTATATTCATCAAAGGTTAATGCACAGAGTGAGGGAGTCCATATGGCTTTAGACTGGTGGTGGAAGGAGGAAAGGCAAAGGCAGGGGGCAGGGAAGGGGAAAATTTCACAGAGACCGAAAGCCATGAGAGCTGCTGAGCATTTGAATGAGAGCATTGCATCAGGAGACCTGAATGCTATTTCCAGAAATAAGTCCAACAGACAGCGACTTTGTCAAGGACTCCAAAGGGAGAGAGTAGAACTCCTAACACGTCTGGTACTGCATTTACCACGCTCACCAGAGTGGCTGAGCAAATCAGATGAGTGTGTGAACTGAACAATAAAAACCCTGAAAGTCCAAATTACTGAGAATATTCAATTTCAAAATCTTTTATTCTCATTATTTATATATTTTACTTAGCTATTCTTCATGAGTTACTAAACTTTGTAGTGTTGCAAAGTCCAGAACAAAACGGTGGAAATAAATTTGTCTCAAGCGGGAAGAGCTTTACTGACTTGAAAGAACTTGTTCCTGGTTATTCCGAAGACATGGAGTCCCTACCTTAAACAAGTGTTGAGAATTTCCCACTATAGAAAAGGGAATTTTAAAATTCTGGATATTAAAGATGGATATTAAAGTCAACTTGAGCTGATCGGAAAGATCTATTTAATCACGTAAAAATGAAATGTGCTCACAAAATGACAGAAATTTATGCTGATGAAACTTAAATATTAAAAAATAAAAAAGAACAAGAGTAAGAAAAAAATAAAAAAAAATTGTAAGTAGTAAGAAAGAGACCTCAGGAAACGATATCAATTCCTTATCAGCTAGCAAGAATGAGGGGAAAAAAGAAGAAGATTGAAAATGGGCTTCAGCCCCTCTCCCATGTGGAATGCACCGCCCGTTTCCATAGGAGCTGTGCAGCACTTGGAGCTAATGCCCCCAGAACAGGGCTTCGCATTGTCAGGCTGCTGGGAAGCTACAGGCTCAAGCCACATGGTTACGCAGGAGTCGGGGATTAAGTCCGTGAACGGGCCAGTGCCCCCAGCGCGTGACCCGTGCTATCGTCCCGGAGCGTAGCTGGCATTCACGGCAGGTCTGCTTCTACCCCATGCATCACGGAGCACAAAACACTTCAAAATGTCGGCGTCATCAAGAGCTTTACAAATGGCCAGATTTAGTTACAGCGGATCGAATACGTGCCTGCATCTTATCAAGCTGGCGCAGGATTATGCCACGGGTCTCCGGTTTAAGGCAGAGCATGTGGAACAGACACACTATTCATTTGTATCCAGTGCTCAAAGGAAAGGGCCAGATGTGGGAGGTAAGGTGAAGTGTCATTTAACCAAAGATGTTAAACACAGGTCTTAAAATGTGCCAAGGGACAAAACAAGTGAATAAATCCATCTGTTGTTGTTGGGTAACTTGATTACAGCCCCACCTCAACGTGAGAGAAATTCCTCCGTGCTGCACAGCTACAGACGGCTTTTCGCCGCGGTGGAGCCGACTGCATCCCCGAGCTCCTCAGGGCAACAAGGGGGCATGCTTCACGCAAGCAAATGCTGCGAGAGAGCGCCCATCGCAATTTTCTCCCGCAAGCACACACCATCTGACCGAGACCGAGTTTAACCTGGTGATCCAGAAAGCTTGCAAGGCACAACCAAACTTCCCACGGCTTCTCTACCTTTCCTCGTGCTCAGAGTGACAGTCAGTCCAAGGACTGAGAAAATGTCAACTTAAAATATTCCTGCGAGAAGCCGGCACCAGTTGTCTTCCCTAGTGTTTTCGCTGTAAATTAATTAGCTCTTCCGTAGACACGTTTTCTATTTATAACTCTTTCCTCTGTGGTATTGATGCTGACTTCTTCCTGCCTAAATATTAGATGCCAGCTGTGGATCCCCACGAGTCAAACTATAGCAGAAAGCACTCTTACCTGTGCTTTCAGAAACAGCGCTGGTGTCATCAGTTCAACAAGATGCAGCAGACTACACCTATATGTAGCAAAACCAGAAATAATTACACAAGCGGCTGCCCAGGCCTGCCGGGAGTAAAGATGCTGCTCTGCCTCCCGCCAGACACTGAGGGTTTCTCATGCCCTAAACATAGGGCTACATACAGCCACCAACGCAGTCTTCATCTCAGGTTATAAATAATATTATGGGACCCTCTGTGATCTTCTACAACTCATTTTTACCATGGACAACATCTTTCTAGGTGAGATAAATGAAGTTAACAATAACAAACTGCTCCAGTCTGATCCAGAAGGTTTTAGGTGGGTTGGTTTCATTTCTCTAGATATAAATTCCATAATGATTATCTTGAAGCTTTATGGTTTTTAATAAGATGTTTGCAATACGATGCTAGGAATAGCTAGAGCTATTTTAGTGCTTTTTATCTTTGCCCCCCCCTCACTTAAAGTTACAATAATACCTAGCCTTGCTACAGCACTTTTCTGAAAGAAATCTCCAAGGACTGTGAAATGATGAAAATACCACGCGCAGGAAAGTGCAATTGCTTGACAAAAGTCGCACAGCAGGCTACAGCCGAGCTGGCAAGCCTCATATTCCCAAGTCTCCCTCTATACTCTCCTCCCTGGGCTGCACTGTCTCTTTTTAACAGCTTCAACTCATGAATAAAATGTGGAATAATTGCAAGTTATGAGAAACAAAATGATAGATAGAACATACTTTAAACCTTTGTTTGCTTTAAACCCAAGAGGCAGAGCTGCCATCTCACAGTAAATTTTTTGTAAACCCCTACAGATAAATGACACGTCAGTTTGCAAAAAATGAGCGCTTTGACTGGGAATAGGTAGCTGGTGTGTTTCAGCTGAAAGTCTGAAACAACTCTTCAAGATTTTTTTTTTCTCCCATGAGAATCTAATTTAATGCTATCATTAGAAATATGTTGAATACGACATTTGTTCTGTCTAAAAATCAATCTTAATTGTAAAAAGGCATAGAGCTCATAAGGGGATGGGGGGGTGGTCAGGAAAAAAAGGCCAAGAAACCCTTGGAGACAGGAAAGAGTAGTGTGAAAGGGGTGCACCTGAAGAACATATATTTCTCTGCAGTGACTTGCAGACTCCAGAGAGGGGAGAACCCTGCCTGATGCATCCAAGAGACTGTTACTCAAGCAACCACAGAGATAAATGTTATGCACCAAAAAGAATATGAAGAAGCTATACAAGAGCTGTTCTCAGCCTAACAATATTATCATTTTTTCTAGATGTACTATGATAAAAAAAAAGAAAACTCTTATTGTCTTCATGAATTCTTATTAATATTTATAGTAACTTCACATAGCATGCATAAATATTTCACACATTTAAGATGTGTGAAAATGTCCCCRTACCACAAATATCTTTCCCCTCAGCATGATGGAGAGATTCTGTGAGGTGTGGGTTATTGTAGACCAAGTATTATTTAGTAAACATTTCTATATGGTAGTTTTTCCCAAGCCTTCACACAAGACCCGGAGGTCTATTTTATCGGGTGCTGCAAATAATCAAAAACTAAAACCCTGAGCCTAAAGTCTCAGTGATCTGAGCTCAATTCCATGAAAACTGATCAGTTTGCCTCCACCCCTTTACATTCTTATCACCATTTCTGATTTAACTCCAGACAGGAAAAATTATATGCCTCAACTGAAATCTTGTCTACCTTGCAAAATAACTTACTGACATTTTATACCACCCAATGGCTCAAAATACTAATTTACAGCTATAATAGCATTTTTACTGTGGCCAGCACACCATGAAGATCACTAACCAAGTAATGGATGTACCTATTTCTCTTCTTATAAAACTGGTGAGGTACTAATAAATACAGCATAGTGTTGAACAACTCTTCAACCACACTTCTAGAGATTATCACCTCCACATCAGCCAGCAGCACAAAACATCTTCTCTAGCTTCAGCTTTGAAGTTCCTCAGTAACAGTTTAAACACAGCTTTTTTGATAAATGAAGCAAGTCAGTACCCCTGAAATATCCTCAATCACAACCACTTAAGATAGCAAAATGACTAATTAAATGATCCCTTGGACTGTAAACTACATTTCAGAGGCATTATAAGAATTTTGTCTCTGGAGGGCTTTGAAGCTATGGTGTTCTATGCATCTGTAGCAAGTACTTAGATCCAGCAGCTTTGTCTTAATTATACACTTGTATAACACTTTAAATTCCATCAAATTCTACAGAGTTAATATAACACATTCTTGGTCAAGTACCTTTTAACCCTTGCACATACAAACTTCAGTAGTAGAAGTAAGTGAAAGTGGAATAAGATCCCATGATTTGTTCTCCATTAATATTACAGAACATCTCGTGCAAGTGTTAGCAGGGAGCAAGGGAGTAATCAAAAAACTTAATGAAATGAGGACTTAAGAGGGAAGGAAAGGTAGAAAGACAGAGAGAGAAAAAAAGAAAATATTACACAATTAGAAAATAAATTGTGATGTGTGACAGAGGAAGAAGAAAAGTAGGAAGCCAAAAGCAGAGGCCTTAAAAGGAATCCCCTCCCATCCCCATTAACCACTGGAAGAAACTGAAAAATTATGAAACAAAAATAAATCAAGTCATTTGATGCAAAAGCTTTTTATGTACTTTTATAAACCTTCTATTTACATGAAAAAAATAATGTAATAGGAACGAAGGAAAAAACAAACTACCTGATCATATATACTAAAATGAAGGTTGTAACATGATGCTCACAACAGAATGGACATACTAGAGTTACTTACTGATATTAAGCTTGTTTTATCCTTTTAAAGGCATCTTTCTAGGAAAACATAGTTTAATTGTAAAACAGATACAGTAATTACATAGAGGTCTTCCCTCTTCTCAATGATAAAGTACAAGTCATGCCCAGATTCAGCTTGGCTTATGTCTACTGTAACATCAAAAAGGACTGGGCAGCCCATCAGCTCTCCTGAAAGTCCTCAGTTACTAAATTGGGAAAGCACTAAGTACGAGTAAAAGGAAAATGATGGATTTAGGGAACTATTCTTTTGACAGTTATGTTAAAGGTTCTTCCAGAAACAGTTTATATCCAGGCAACTAGTTTTACCAGTGCCCATAGCTTCCTAATCAAATTAGAAAGATAGAGTCATTAAGGTCAAGTGACCAGCCACAAAATGATTAAAGACAGTAATCAAGAAATCGAAACTAATTAGTACCTAAGCCTATTAGAAAGGCTTAGAAATAAATTACTTCTACATGAATTTATATCTAAAGGTTCAATTTTGAAAAGCAATAGAAGAAGTTTCAGAAATTGGTAGATACAACTCCAGGGCAGCATTTTCAGACGGATGACCAGATTTTGAAGGGTCAAGAATAGCACGATTTGAGTAGTCTTTCACAGGTACTGTGGTTAACTTACTTGAGAGCAAATTACATCTTTAAGTGACTAACTTTAGGAAATTTTACTCCAAAACACAAGAGCAATAAAAAAAAATTGGTTTCAGAAAATTTGAGAGGCAAAGGGGAGAATGCTATAGAACAAGTAGCCTCCCTCAATTTGTAGATTTGAGGAAAGCTCAAAGTCTGAGATTTCAGTTGAGAGTTTCAGTTTAGAAGATGAGGTACTCCTCTGAACTTCTTTGGTATGCAGACGCAGGTGAGGTTCCACCAAATTTCTCATTTTTACTAATGGAAATATTGCAGATGCACCCACTTGTCACGGCATTTCAGCATATTTGTTTCTTTTCCATTATAACTAGGGAATGAAGAGGAGTATGAAAAGTAGAAATTATGGAGAAGAAACGAATATCATCCAACTATTTTGTAGGTCAAGTTCAATTCTCATTTTGCTTAAGATAAGGATTTAAACTTGTTTTTATTAGGACTATGAATCCAAAGAGATTTATGAATTCAGTATACATGTTAGGCATGTGCGTACACAGAGTGCCTTTGGAAACAATAGTACTAAAAATCATAAAATTAAGCGCATAACTCTTTCTGAATATGTTTTCTTGCTAGCCTCAATCTCTACTGAAAGCTGTCCTTATATTTCAGGAAGCATGTTTACGCTCATCTCAGAATATCTTACTTCACAGCACACTTACAAATTTTTCTCAGGGGAACTACTAACACCACGAGTAACTAACTGAATAATCAAAAGAAATTATATAGCAAGTATTTTTAAGTTCAAAATTGATGATTTGGGAGCCATAGTCAAAAGAAAAATAAAAAGTTTGATCTTTTTACTGTATCTAGTCTACTCTAGCCCTCTGCTTTCTGATATACTCCAACATCGTCCTGATTTGTAGGAAAAGAGTTTGTTCTCTTGTCTCACAGCATACAAATATCTACCTGCTTTCTACTACTTTCTTCAAGAAAACAAATGACCTCTTATGACACAGCAAGAGGCTAACTCCTGTGATTAGTCAGTCTACTTTTCTTCCCCTTTGTAAAACTTACCCAAAAAGCAAAAGTGAAAGCAGCATCTATTTTACCAAAAGAGTAAGGGAGATATGGTGCTATAATTCATCGCACAAGCAGAGACTGCTCCCAGCAAAGATATGCCAAGAACATTACAGTTAATTATGTGAACTCCAGCTTATGTTCAGGCCACCTTTTCTTCTAATAAACACGATCAAGGCTAGTTTCTTTTAATATGACTGTGTCTGTTGGACTCAGTCTTAGGCTACTGTTTTGCACCTCTGCCAGCCCACATGTAGCTGAGCGGGGGTGGGATAGCAGAACTACAGCTGTCTGTTAGACATTGATTTCAACTGAATGAGCTTGTATTTCAAAAAGTAGTCTGCTTCTCATGGAAAGTTTTATTTTGCTTTATTTTTAAAGCAGACGATTGAAAGCTAAGTGGAAAAATATGTATCTGAAGGACACACTGGCAGCGAGCAAGAAACGAAATGGCGAACCTTTTTCTCTCTCCTTCTCTAAGAACACATAGGCAACAGGAACATATTTTAGCATTAAATCCATGATAAATTATCAGCTTTCCCCCCTTTTATACTCTCTCTCACTTTTTCCAGTCCTCACTGTCTTCTGTCTGCTCATTAAATTCTTGCCTCACCTCATCCAGTAATTCTTTATCTCTTCTTCATCTCTTCCTCCCACCACATAATCACATTAGTGCTTTTGGAGTTACGGCGGTATATCTCTCCCTGAGGCCTGGTGGCCTTTCTCTAGTTGTTCGCTGTTCTGGAGCAACCTTGGAGGTTCAGCACGAAAGAAACCACCTGGTGCACAGTACATGAGCTTCAGTACAGAGAATTTCATTTTCAGTCATACTGCACTCTTCTAGTTATGAGATGGAAAGTGTACATTGACCACAGCAAGCCCTGTGGGGGACTGCATCTGCAGTATGGACTTCAGCAAGAGGGCACTGCAAAGGTTTTGGTCCTTGATCATGGGCCTACTGTTTTTTGGCAGCAGGTGGCAGAAGGTGACAGCTCCAGCCTTGGTCACAAGGAGGGATGGAGCAATCACGTATGAGGTTCCCTCTTCCCTACCACTCCTGGGGTGGGGGTGGGGGGAGTGGTTACAAGCGCACCCATGAGTGCCCACGCACACTGGCGAGCGTTGCACTCTGGTGGCTGCAGCCACCAAGGCTGCTTAGAACTAGGTCGTGGTGAGCAGACTGGCACAAGTCCATCATATGCACTGCATAGCGCAGCACAGATTTGCACAGTCTCGCACAGAAAAGAGTTAATAACAGAACTGACACGCACAGCACATTTCCTCAGCATTACATGAGATAAGCAGCATGTTTGGCAAGAATTCAGTTTGGGCTTGTTATATTTCCAAATGTGTACGTTTCTCGATGTTTAGATACCAAATGTTGTGCTCCAATTATCATAGCTTCCTGGCGTGCTCTAGCCCTGTCGAGATATTTCCCTGGATGTACGATGCTCTTTGCAGTAGTAGCAGCTGCTGATAGTCTCCTGGCTGCATTCATCTGGCCAGGGCTTCTTAACACCATTTCAATCATTTATGCCAGAAAAACAGTACTAAGCAAACCCAAACCACTCCAGGTCTTCTTGCTTACATTAAGCCTTCAGTCAGCTCTGGTTACTGTGCTTCAAAGATATTCAAGTCAATTGCTTTTTAGCATTGGAAGTGGTAATTTGGCTCCACTATATACAAAAACACCCATGACTTTAAAGTGGTAATAGCAAGTTTCCTGGATCAAGAAGAAGGCACAGGTCTTCATTTCCACCTCTATCACTAGTTAGTACGTGTTAAACTTTTAAATATTTTTCCATGATCATGGAATACATGCCCTGGGAAAACAAGCATCAGGAGGAGAGAGCAGAGTTTGCGGAGGAACATTCCTCCAACAGTAGTTTTTTCATCCACTGATTTACAGGCTCCTGATTTACAAGCTGTGAATGAATAGTAGCCTTCAGCAACAGGAAGCCAGGCCATTGAGAAGCCCTAGCGTGTCAGGTGGAGCTCGGAGACAAGCCTGTCTGCTTGCAGGCAAATTCACTCCAGGAGCCCCCTGTAATCAGAGCTGTTAACCAGAAGGAAATGTCTTCAGTACTCTTACATGGCCCTTAATCAGATACTGACAGAGTCCCTTTGATCAATGCGTTTTCAAAATGAAGGTAACTGCAGCTTGCCGTATGCCCACGTAGCTTTCCCAGTCAGTTCCCAATGTGCACAGTCAGAGGAATTACTCAGAGTTCGCCCTCTGCTTTCTTTTTGTTTTGCTGTCCCAGAAGACTGAGTCAAAGAGACTCAGAAATTAGCAACATTGAGCACCACTGATGTTTAATAGCTTCACGGCTCCCCTGCAAGCCRGGGGAGGCAACCTCCGCTTGTGTGCGTCTCGTCGCGTTTTACAGCCATGGGGATTGGGCCGCAGGGAGCAAAACCACTTGGGCAGCTATTTTTGAAGGGCCCAGGCTGATGGGTGGCTGAGGCTAGAGAGTCAGACTAAGCCAGTCTTGTATGCATTTTCTGTGACCCAAATAACATTGTAAGGGAAGAATGAAGACCCTACATCCCAGAAAGGTGCCACAGAGCCAATTCCTTCTATCAGCGAGGAAGCACTAGATGTAAAATACCTTTCAGAGGAGGTTTGCACAAAAGCAGTCAGGGGCTGAGGAGCTGAGCTCTAGCCTTGGGCACAGGTCCTGAGCATTACTGCATTTGGCGTTAAAGGAGAAGCAAGTGGAGACTGTTATCAGCACTCCACCAGCGATCCTCACGTCTGCAGCAGCGCAGGAGCTGGTGCACCCCAGGCCAAATTTTTCCAACAGCGAGAGGAAGCTGGGAAACCTGAAAGGCTTATGTGTTTTCACTGCTGGAGGGAAGGGCCTCTGTTTCTCCTCAGATGTGTAACTAATGAGCGTAGGACCAGAACAACTAATTCCACACATCATATAGGAAAAAGAGTGAAAGAGCAGAAGTGCTCTTTAGAGAGAGGTGTGGAGAAAAAAAGGATGATTTTAAGTCCCATTCCATTAAAAGAATGTGGTGCAAGCCCAGAGATCATCAAGAAAAATAGAAATATATTAATCAGGCAGTCATTCCCCATCCTTTACGTCACCTGGTTGCACCTTGGTACAGCAGGGGTCCAAAGCAGTGGGTGATCATACATAGCATACGCAGTGAACTGTARCACATATGGTATATACATTGCAGAAACATAAGATAAAAGCTCACCTGCTGTTCTGTGGCTTCCTTAATAGAGTGCCTATGCACCGCCGGGTGAATTAAGAGTCAAGTAGCAGCTTTAACTCTAGATTTCCTTGCTTCTGTGTTAGAAAGCTTTTCTTGTTTAATTTAAGTACTTATTAAGTCACAGGGAAAATTAAGAAAATGAAGAATGTGATGTTAAGACACAGTGCAATTCAAGTGGAGCGAAGGAGCCCTCTCAATTTTAGGCCATCTCATTACATAATAAAAGATACCCCACAGATGAAACAGATACAGTAAACTTAATTCCATAGTGTAAGTACTATATAAAAACAAAAACTATATTCGTATTTTTAAAAAAGCACAAATGGCTCAAAGTTGAAAGAATAATACTGTTGTTCATGCATGTCTCAAGGAAAGAAATAAGAACAAAAATAGTATTCAAATACTCTAAAAGGCTGCCCACCTACAACACTGAAAAGAAGAAAAGATGAAAACGCATGAAAAAGAAATGGTGTTTCATTTTGAGGAGTGACAAGTTTGATATTACACCTGCTTGCAATAGATACCTATTTCAGTAGTAGGCATAGCACGAGTTAAACACTCACTACCTAGACTGAATAATGGCAGCATCCAGAAAACTCACAGCTCTTTATAACAGAGATCCCATCTTGGGCATACTCTTTACTCCTTTGACTACAGAAGAAGACTAGATAAACTAAAGTTAGGTGGCATGAATCTGGGGTGCAACGTTTTAGCAAAAATATGCCGTAGCTCCACATCTTGATCTGGACCATATGTGAAGCTGGAGTTTTTGTTGGTTCTTATTTTTGGCATCTTCCAAAAGGAAATAATTATAGTTCCTCAAGCATTTTTCACAGTTTCAGGACATTTCCCTCCCCCATCTACCATCTGCTATACAAGGCAAATCATATGATCTTCTCTTTTATACTAAAGCTATTTTAGATCTTCTTTCATACATGCTGTAGAATATTATCACTGATCCATATGATGTTGCTTGTAGTAAGAACGACCTAGTCAGTAATCATTTCTTTCTTTATGGCTAGTTCTGCCATTCGTCTATTGTAACCTTTAATACAGAAATTTCTCAAAAACAGTTTTCCACGGTTTCATGTATTATTCCACAATAGCTGAAGAAAGCTAAGAATCTGGAAGAATAGTTGTCTGTTAATGTTTTCTATTCCTTAGTAAAGGATTTTTATCCTCACTGTCAAGCATCATAGCCAAAAAAATAGTTTTATGAACTATCATAAGACACAAAATCTATGCATATTTCATATGCTCTCATTCATGCATATATTCACTAGGTTTGCGAAGCAGAACAAAGAAATGATAGAAAGGGATAAAGAGATCCAGCACGCGCTTCAGCAGCCCATGCTATTCATAAGGGACCAAATAAATGCAATAAGCCACCGGGAAGCTGGATCTTACAACTCCATGTCGAATTACAGGAGCTCCTATCCCCTGCAGGCTTGATGTGGGAGGGGGATGCAGCATATAGAAATCACGTTCCCATTCCTTTCCTCAGTCTCCCTCACCTCCCGGTCAAATCCTGGGACTGCTGCAGTGTCCGCAGCTCCAGCCTGCTCAGCGCCTTACAGGGCAATGATGCTGCTGAGCCGAAGCACGTGCTTAGCCTCCAGAAACGAGCGGGTGTCACGGGAGCCCGAAGCGGAGTCTGATACTGACTCGTGGGGAATAAACTTTCAGAATTAAACAGTACTCAGTAAAATTAATCGAGGCAACTGGATGGTGGGTAGAAGTGCAAGATTCTCACACTTCTAGTGTAGTTCTTGACCCAATGTTATTAAACCTTTTCATAAAATGAAAAATTAAACTAAAAATAAGCTTTTGCCTCTCCTATCACTAAGATTATCACTTGTCCCATTCACAGTAAAGCCAGAACGTTCATCCTGACAGGTTGCCTTTCGCATCCTTCCCTTCTGTTGCARACGAGAAGGAACCTCAAGGATGCGTGCCGTGTTGAGGAGACGCGAGACTGATGCATGACATAAGAAAGTTTATACTAGCAGACTGACACCATTCCTCTGCACAACCGTTAAATAATCTTTTGATTCATTTCAGTAAAACTTGTTTTCCCAAGATGGAAGGAACCAACCCAAAAGGTGGAGATGAAAGCTTTCCTTCAAGAAGCTGTTAAGCAGTTGGGTTCCTCCCTGTTAGGCAAACACAACCAATGCAGACAGAAACAAATAATCAAGCAATCTTGGGGAGGGGAGGAAGAGCATAATGTTAATGAGCCCCAATACTGCTTCAGTGAGCCTGGTTTGCTCTGATGGAGCTCATGGTGGAGCATATAGCAAACATGGAAGTGGGACTCCTCCTTAGCTGTTGTATGATGGATGTCAGATGTGAGGACGTTGTCATCCTTGTGGATGTTTAGGCATATAATTCAAAAAGCAAAACATAAACAAACAAGGGAAACCACTGTAAGCCAAAATACAAGAGCAACCTTATACACTAGCCCAAAGATTGAAAGCAGATGTAGGACTCTGTAATTAGGCCTGATTCAAGCTGCCTGAAGTGCATAAAAGCAGTTGTTCTGGAAATGATGGGAGGGACCAGGATAATATAAACACAATTTGTCTTTTTGCTGCACATGGCAACAGATTAAAGCAAATGAAGCTAATTAATCACGGGGAAAAAAAAAAAAAATCTTCGGGGAGGGCACTTACACACTGTCATCCTTCAAAAGTGAAATGTTTAATATTACTTTTTCAGAGCTTATATTCTAATTATTCAGATGTGCAAGCCTGATATAAAACATTCAAAAATAGTTCAACTTTTTTTTTATTATTTATTGAGTACATGCCTCTAAAGCATAATTAAAATGATTGTGAATTCATCAGAAAGATTACTGATAGCTGCCTAGTCAGGTCAATGTGATGTCTAGCTTAACAGGATCTGGATCAAGACCTTATGCTTTGGAAATGTTGAAGGTAAAGGCCTTTCCAGATGAGTAACACTGATACAGAATGATGCCTTGAAGGCAGCATTATAAGTGTATTATATCATTTCAAATGTTTCATTTTGGTTTTGGTTTTCCTTTAGAGAGAATTGAAGCACAATGCCCAGTCCACACACAAAGATTTAAGGTCTGGCTGCATTTCAGCAGCACACAATTTGTAGTTTTCTCAAAAGTAAGAAGTTCCCTCCAAAGTAAATTGGACTCTGTGAATGTTGGATCTAATTAAGACTCCTCTGACATCCCCACCTGAATGTACAATTCCTTTGTTTTATCTCACTGGAGCCTACTGGAGGCTGTCAATCATGCACAGTACACAAACATTTTTATTAAACTTAGCAAAAAAAGTTGCATTAAACATTGAAATCATACCAGAAAACATTACCTACAGCATTATCACATAGATTATTTTTTTTGGCAGAAATAAAATCTGATGTTTATTAACCACCAGTAGCTATAGTGGGGACATCAGTATTAAATATACTCACTATTCTTAATCTTTTCTTTCTCATCACATAACTCAAAATGTTGTGATGATGCAGAAGCAAGATTTCAGTGAAATAGTTTCAAGAGCCAAAGCATCAGAAAGACATGCATTTAATTTTAGAGGGGTATGAGTCTTTCTGTCATATCCATTTTCAGAATGGCAATATTACTCCTTTTTGTCTCCGATTTTGCCTTTACACAGTATATGAAAATCAGTCTGGAATAGTGCTATGCTGTTGTTCAGTATCAGTTGAGGCAACAGTCACATCACATACCCACTATACACATGAACACAATATTCCAGGTTTATATACCAAGGGACAGCTAAAAAGGAAGGAGGATCTCAAAACCTCTTCGTTGCAGCAGTGTTAATCCAGTAGGTGCAGCTCTGAAGTTTGCCAAGAACTTTTTTGTGTAACCTCAGGCAAGTCACTGAGGTACACTTATTTTAAAGTCATTGCCCTAATCAGCATTTCAAGAAATTTAAACACCTGCCTCTCAGTTTTTAAACTAGTTCCAAGTGCATATACGCCTGTTAGTAAAATTTAAAACTCCCTGTCCCTGTGCTCACATTACCCACACACAGATATATTAAAAGAAAAAAAAAAAGAAAAAAAGAAAAAGAAAAGTATGTTCTTATGCTCCTTCCTCCTCCTCGGGTTATCACATTTGTCTTGAATCTAGATGCTTCAGAGCACAGATCACATCTTTATTAGTATGGACAATGATTTTTCAGAAGGAGACTTTGTGACTACAGCCTCCAAGAACCTGCACAATACAATATTCATATTTTGTGTCTACAAGCTGTAGGCACCGAACATGCACCATGAAACCACTCAGGGATTCTTGTGGTGACCACAAATGCAAAGGGTTTGGGTCCAAGATAGAGAAAGGCTGAAGAACTCCATGTCTGAAACTTGTTTTCCTTAGCATCACTGGTAATTATTTTTACTGATGCAGTTTGGTTTTTATCTGGCTGAATGTTGTAGGTTTTACATAGCATCAGGCTAAAATAAAGTACATAAAGCACTTGCGTCACTGCTGACCAGCAGAATGGATTTATTCCTTTGTAGCTATTTAAGGCATGTTAGCGTCAGACAGCTGTCTCAAAAGGAGACATGGTGTGACATTTTTAATGTCTCAGAAATTTACGTTCCATATTAACTAAGACAAAACATCACAACAGCTTCAGTGTAATATCAGTAAAATTTTGAAACAGAATAATGAGCTAAGTAGTCATTTTCATTTCAGATAATTGAAGGTTTCAATACATTTTAAAACATTAGTGATTGCTGTTGTTTTTATCCTAAATACTACTGAAAACCACATGCCAGTAAAAGAGCCTTGCAAAAGGATGAAGTGTCGAGAAGAGAAGTTGTTCTGCGGGTTTCCCTGGAACAGCGCAAGCAAGTGGGATCCTGCTGCTCAGCTTTATTTCGGCTTAAGGGCTCCTTCCATACTCTTCATCAGTGCTTGACTAATGTTGACTTTTGAACTGCTTAGGAAATGACTTGCAGAAAATCTACCTATAGATCTACTGTCATAGGAAAAAAAAAATACTTTTAGGGGGATTTTTTGCCCTTTTCGCTCACCAAGTCTGAGGTCCCCAAGCAGGAGAATTCAGCTGAACTCAGGATACCTGCTCCAAGTGACTATATCAAGCCATAATGGCAGACAATCATTTTCTTTCTCAGATGAAAAAGGAAGGCAGAAGAAAGGAGGAAGGAAAAAAGAATTTGGTATGTCTCAAATTTTATATCTTCAACTTATAACTTGTTTCTGTTTCACTAACATTTCACATTCTCCAAACCAGCAGCCTTTGATATAAAATTTTTGATTTTTAATTTTTTTGCAGTATGAATGTATTGATTAGTCAATAGGAAAGTGGTTAAGGTTATGCTGAACCAGTATCTAAATTATACCTTTTTTTGGATCAAAGTACAGCTTAATATTTTTAAAATTCAAATTTCTGGCTTTCTGTTTAAATGAACGATTGCAAGCTCTGGAGTTAGTACCATTACAGACCTGTGGTTATTCCAGAAGATGTCACTATTTTGCAGAAATCTTACTAGCAACCTTGGGATCTTTGGAATTAGTAAGTGGATATTAATACAGTTCAAATGAAAGAAAAGGCTTTTCAAAGATATCCTTAATAAGCCAGGGTGCTCCGTGTTTGTTCTCCATGAACACAGCTCTACCATCTAGAGCTTTTCTTTAACACAGTTAATTGATAACTTAATACACGACATTAATTATAGTCTTTGATCATTTCATATTTGCTGGAATGTAATGAAAATTACTTCTAAACTCCTATTTCACTCAGAGGCTTGCATGCTCTTCTCCTAATGTTTTAGGGCAGGAAAAACTCCTGGCACAGGGAGGCAAAAGGGATTTTCCAGAGAAGGCAAGGCAAGTGGTAGGCACCTCTGGTGTTCGTTCAACCACGTACTCCTGGCAGAGGCTGGGCTTTGGCAGGAGGGGAAAGATCAGTCTCAACCTCAACTGTCCTCTGGCATCTTTGTCCTCAAAAGATCAGTTCTCAGTTAGCAGATGCAGATTTAAAGCGTCTCTCAGAGAAGACAGATGCATGATCTGGATCGTCACTCAAAAGACCAAGGTGCACTAGGAAAAGCAAAGGGCTTTTCTCCACAGAGCAACACTGCAAGTGCCATCAGCTGAACAGCACAGCAGCTCTCGGCACTCCTTCAGTGTTACTTAGATAAGGTTAGAATAATTTGCTGTGTTCATGCAAAGAACAAGAATTGCCACAAGACTAAATTTCATTATTATAGCTTTTTTTTTTTTTTTTT